>NW_016166584.1:0-23812 GCF_001687245.7 Rhagoletis zephyria | reverse complement strand
TGGTGGCGAATTAATATTCAGTAGTTCATTGTTGTCATCTTACGAATACATATTTATTTATAGTTTTTTTTTGTTCGATAGATATGTAGAAATTAAAATAAATTATGTACAACTTAGTCGGCCCATAGTATGTATGTAGATATGTATGTATGCATGTATGCAGGCATTCTATATTCTATATTCGCATATTTAAATATTTGTTATATGCGACCATAAAATTCAACGGCAACTAAAACGTTAACAATAAAAATAAAAACAAAAAACAAAAAAATAAAATAATAATAAAGTTACGATCCGTAGATCGCACTGCTCATAAATTGTCGCCGATTCATCCAATTTGGTAGAAAATAAATGTCTGCGCTGTGTTGCCATGAATGGCTGTAATTTATGACACGACACAAAAACAAAGAAAATAACCGCTTGATTTTCAGCGCTGTTCTTGTTGTTGTTGTTGTTGCTGCAGTCGCTGTCACTGTCGCAGCCAACGCAATCGTAGCGGTTATTATTGTTGTTGCCTTAACGGCTGACTTTAAGGCCATTNAAACAAAGAAAATAACCGCTTGATTTTCAGCGCTGTTCTTGTTGTTGTTGTTGTTGCTGCAGTCGCTGTCACTGTCGCAGCCAACGCAATCGTAGCGGTTATTATTGTTGTTGCCTTAACGGCTGACTTTAAGGCCATTAAAAAAATGGTGGTGGTCAATTACGTCGCCGAAAGCGGCGGTATGCGGCAAGCGGCTACATTCTCTGCCGGCGTTCCGAAAGTTCGTGTGTGGTTTGCAGTCGCGATGGCGCGAAAGGTGTCTTTGTGGTTATTGTGAATATCTATTTATTTTTTTTTTTTTTGGTTTTTTTTGTTGTCACTGCTGCGGTTACTACTTGCGTGGGACTAAGCGTAAGTCCATTAAGCGCACCTCTAAATTAATTCATTGTCTTTAATTTGTTGATGACACATTTTCATTAATAAATAACTAACAAATCTGGATAGGCCAATCGACTGAATGGACTCAATTGACACCACGCAAGTGCGCTGCGAGAGCGGCAACAGCTTGCGATGCTTTCATGAATTAATTTATATACTATGCAGATACACACATAGTACAAACATTGGTATGAAAATATGTATGTACCCGAAAAATTAACGTAGGCGCTTTTAAAATATACCATTTTGTTGTCTGCCGCAGTGTTGGGCAAAATTGTATCTAGTAAGTATTAGATAAGTACTAAGTACAAAAGTATTTAGGTATTTATATTTCACTTAGTATATTTGACTTGATTAAATACTAACATAAATACTTGCTACTTACTCAGTGCAAAAAAAAAAAAAAACATCGAGATGCTCGAGCCTGTTTCGGTATGTTTGGGAGTTTCAAGTCATATCGCGATTTTAGAAACTATTTCGGTATTTTCGGGGCTACTTCGGCATTTTGCGGACTATTTGAGAATTTTTGGTACTCTAAGGACCATAGGAATTTTCTAGACCCCTTCGAGACTTTTAGGATTCTTCTGATTCTCGGGACAATTTTTCGATTCTCGGGACTATTTTGTTATTTTCAACATTACTTCGGTATTTTTAGGGCTGTCAGAACTAATTCGGGATATCAGAGATTAATTCGGAGCTTTCGAGACTACTTCGGTATTCTGGGGACTATATCGGCACTTTCGGAACTATCTCGAGATTTACGAGACTATTTATTTAATTATTCATTCAGTAGTAATCTAGATTAACAAAGTTACTTACAGACTACTTAGAAAGAGATGGTGTTATACATTACAAACTCATTACAGTTAACATTAATTTGAAATCAGGCTTAGGTACACAGATAGAAAAAAAAATCGATGGCTAAAGAATTTGAGAGAATATTGAATTCAGTTAATATCGCTAAATATATCGATAACAATATCGACACAAAACATCGTTTATTTTATTGAAAACAACATCGATAAATATTTGATAACAATGACCATAAATACATATAGCGATAACAATATCGATAAATATATTTACTTATACATCTATGACAATATCGATAAATATATCGATAGCAGTATTAAAAAAATCATCTGTAACAGTATCGATAAATACATTAATAACAATATCGATAAATATATCGATAATATTATCGATAAATATAACCATGCAAAATCTATAATTATCGATATCAAGACCGATATATTTAACGAAATTTCTTAAATAGTCCCGAAAGGCACTTAATGAGCCCGAGAAACTCTAATTGGTCCCGAGGATCCCGAAATAGTCTTGAAAATCCTGATTTAGTCCCGAGAATCCCGTAAACCTCTAAAATCTCGAACTAGTTTCCAAACTTAGGTGTTTTGAGTTTAGTTGAGGTTTGGGGAGAGCAACTGTGATGAGTTCACTTGCGGTGAGTTAAGATGTTCTGAATTTAAATGTGGTAGGATAAGATGTGGTGAGTTTAAGTTGGATATGGTGGGTTCGCGTGTGGTGAGTTGATTTGAGGTGAGGTGAAGTAAGTTGTGGTAAGGTAAGTTGAGGTGAGTGTAAGGTACGGTGTTAATTGTTTAAAAAATTCCGAAATCATATGTATTTAGTTTGTAAACATTTAGCCATCTACTAAATACCTTAGTATTTTAAATCTTTAAGTACCTGAGTACTTTGCTAAATACGTGAATCTTTTGTATTTTATTATCTAGCAGCTCCTATACACTCAATTCTTTTTTAATTGAGTATATAGCAACTCCTCTTTTTACTTGAATATCTTGACATCTTTATATATCTACTAATTAGTGGAAATTTAGTACGCAAACTGGTACTTTAAATATAAAAGTACTTAGGTATGCACGTTACGGTCCGAGTGTTCAAGACGAGAGCATACAGCTCCTTACGCACTTGGTACTTCCATTGTATTCAGAGACATCCTTGATTTCGTAGTCCGTGGCAGGCCGCCAATGGATCACTTACCGCTAAAAATTACAAAAAATATCCTGGAACGGTACAACAGGTAATAAAATGTAGCTAAAAAAGCACTGGGTGCACGTTATGAAAATACGAAAGCAGCTGATATCCATTCAAGATAGTTCCCCCTGAAGCAATTATGAAGTAGGGTGCTCTGCCTGACCAGTTCATCGGCCCAGGAGTTTCCTGCGATGTCGCTGTAAGAGAGATCAGGCAATCTCAGATAAATTTTGACCTAACCACCAGCTATCCCAAGGCTCTGATCACCGTTTGGCTGTCAGAGTAATTATTTACCTCTCCAAACGGTATTACACAGGTTCCCGGCCGATCGGCTGCTTCTTCAATGGCAGTTACCTACCTCTGCTTCGAATTGATTATCTAAGGCAAGTCTCTCACAGAAGAATCCTCCTCCAACTCTGCCATTGCGCTTCGACCCATCGTGAAAATATCAAAAGGTATTTTGCTTTTGGGATATGTTGAGCTCTTGTTAGACGATCCCGAAGAATCCCGTTCCTTATGCGCAGGTCAACCAGCCTCTCCAACGTTTTCAGTAGAAACTATGAGAGAATGATTGGTCTGAAGTGCTTAGGGAAACATAAGAACACTTTCCGGCCTTCGGGATGAACATCTCCTTGACAGCCCTCCCACCCTTAGAAATATGTATACCCGTATCTTACGCCCTTGTGTAGATAGGGGCCAGTCAACAACACGACACCTCCGCTCTCTTTTCGCCTTTCTGATCTCGTAGATTCCCAGCCCAAGCTAAAAAAATTTAGTTTTTTTTTTTAATTTTTCGCTTGAGGTAGTGTATTTTATCCGAAATTTTGTTTTTTCGAGCTCTCTTGGGGGAGGGTGTTGGGTGCGGGGGTAGAGCGATCGCCATACAATTTTAATCTCATGAAGTGCAATTTTCAAGCGGCTAAAAAATCGCGTTGATTTTTAATAACTCTTTTTTTGGTAGGTGCATACTACTTTTTCGGTTTATTTAATAGAACAAGTGCAATTTACAAAAAGTGGCGTTGATTTTTTTTTTAAATTTTGTTGAGAACGGTCTCCCACATTTGATTTCAAAAGAAATTCATGCTTAAGCTTTACCCAGAATTACAGCGGACGACGGTAAAGCGGTCGGCGGTTAATGAACAGCTGAACAGTTGCCGGAGTGAAATCCGTCAGAGTAAACTAAGAGTTGCGGCACACAACGGCTTCCGTCAGTTGTCATTTTGATTAGAAAATTATCATTAAAATTAAATATTTTTTCGGTACTTGCGTGTACGTGATTTTCTGGAAATAAAAATAGATGAAAACATTGGCAAACTTGTGAAAATAATAAAAAATACTAAAATCAACACTCAATAAACATTTTGCCCGGCTGGGTGGTAAAAATATAAATAAACGACAAACGTCGGCGGTAAAAACGCTGCCGTCGCAATTATAAACCATTCCATATGCCTTTGTGAGTTTTAATTTTGACAGCGGTTAACCGTCGACCGCTTTACCGTCATCCGCTGCAATTCTGGGTAGAGCTTTATATGGAAAAAAGTGCAAAAATCCTTCAACAAAAAAAAAAATATATATATATTATAAATCAACGCGATTTTTTAGACTCTTGAACTTCATTGTATAGGCTATAAAACACACACAAAAATATTGTCAAGATCCAGATTTAAAAACTCGAAATTTTTATGAAAATTTTATGAATTTTCCTAAACTTTGTATAGATAACATTTAAAACTCTGATTTATATGGTTTTGGCTAAAACTTGTACAATATTTCTATAGAAAATAAATTTGGCTTGCAAAACGTTGTGAATATTTAAAAAAAAGGAATCAACACGTGAACACTTGTGTATTTTGTATGGAAAAAATACGTACACCGTTAGCGAAAAAACTAATCGAAAATCAACGCGAATTCTTGGCCACGAAGGACAATTTATGTGTTGACCAGGACACCAGGACAATTTTCTAAAACCAGGACAAATGCTGGAAAACTGTTGGGACGTCTGGCAGGCCTAACATACACATATGTATGTATTTTCAGGTATCTAGGATATCAATGGTGGCTGGCCACATCACAAAAGCTTTAACATACGCACATAAGCCATATTCCATTCATCATTTTTCGAATAAGCACCTAGCGCGGTGTATATATGTAAACACATACATACATACCTGCCATGAGAATGCGTTCGCTGTGTAACGCACAGCAGAAGCATAAAATGCTTACGACAAATGCCTTCTGGACACGCTGCCTGCCGCTGTTGCTTTTCCACAATTGACGTTCCAACTCGCTCGCGCTGAAGCAAAATTTAGGCGAGAAACTCCCGCTTACTCGTTCTGACTGTGTTTCGTGTATAAACATATAGTACAGTGAAAATGGCTGACGGTGAGTGTCCGCCCAAGGGATGCTTATTTTAGAACTTTTTAATGTTTTAATTAATTGAATAGTCACTATTTCATATTTGAATAAAAGATATTGATATTACATGGTTCACACAGAAATGTGCATGTATTTTTTCAAAAGTGCATATTTCATTTATGTGCGTAAGTACATATTAAGTAATAACAAAATAAAAATAAATATTACATTTCAGTCCATAAACTACATAAAACCATAAATTCATTACATAAAAAACTGGGAAGTTTTCGATTGACGTAAGTTTTATTTTTAATTTTTGTCAGTGTCAGTACCTTTTTCATCAATAGTTTTCATGTTTTTATCAGTAACAAAATCCAACCAGAAATCTAAATTTTCGGTCCATTTATTTATTATTATCTATTGTTATAAATTCATCAGAATTGGAATTGGATTCTCCAAGGGTTTCTGATAATTCAAATAACGAACCTAAACCACTGCGCAAACCAAACTAAATGTGTGCATAAAAATCACATTTTATGCGGGAAGTCCCCCTNAAACTAAATGTGTGCATAACAATCACATTTTGTGCGGGAAGTCCCCTTTTTCCATTTAGTAGTCCGCCTATGAGGAGTTCGCGTCCGCTCAACGGAGGTTTTTGTTTGATTTGTTATGAAAAGAAATCTTAATGTCCGTTGATAAGAGGTTCGCGTCCGCTCAATAGAGGCTTTTGTGTCAATTTTATGCAAAATAACTGTCCGCGTCCGGCCAAGAGAGTGTCCGCTGAAGAGAGAGTAATTTGTTCCGAAATTTGTACTTAAAACTTGGTATAGGAAAAAATGTCCGCCCAAGGGAGATGTCCGTCTAATAGAGGTGTCCGTTAAGAGAGGTTTCACTGTATATCTATCTATGTACATACATATTTATGTACTATGTACATGGATCCACTCAAGCCAGTAAATGGATCACTTTTGTAGGTACTTGTAGTTTTTATTGTTTGCGGCGCTCCCACTAGGCACCTATTCGACGCTCGCTGTGGGTTCGCTATAGTCTTTTTCCTTATTTTATAGCCAGTTTTACTGTTTTGCTCCAAATTTAGGGCAACAACAGTGATGGCGTTTGCTGATTGGCTAAAACGTAAAGTACCGCCCCCACGAAAATGGAGCGCGTGGTCTGCTCGTTGGGGAGACATGCTATACATAGTTGTTGTGTTGGCATGCATGTATGTATGTAGATATATGTATGTATATGGAAGTGTGGGCGCTTTAGCAACAGTTCTGTTGCTCAGCAGAAGGTACCTAGTGCTTAGATATGTATGTAGTTAGTAAAGTACAAAATTGGGATGCAAAAAACGAAAACTTAAAATATTTCACAGCAACAAAATTCGTGCATAGCAAGTAATAGCACAGACGAGTATGAAAAAGTAAATTCTTTATAACTCTCTCTACTCAGCGCAAGCGACGTTCCACGTGCTCAAAAGCAGTAGCACTACGCCTAACTAGAGCTCCCCAATAACGGCAGTGTAAGCAGCAAAGAGCCACCAACGAACGAATGACGAACGAAAGAGATGGCGAAAGTGCTGCCGTACGCTCTTGCTACTGGTCACCACACCAGCTGTTGAAGCACTCGCACACACACACAAGCGCAGAGTTTTTTGTTTGGCTTTTTTTTGTTGCCAAATATGCAGCCATCACCAATACAAACGTCTACTACTTACTGCTGCTCCAAACCAAGCAACCATTCATATGCGTTCATTCATCGGCTATCTGACTAAATAAGTAAAGACTTCAGCGCTGTGGCGGCGGCGAGACCACACAATTTGCTAAACTTTCACTTGTACCTTCCTACGAATGTGCTGGTGCTGCTGCTTAATTAAAATGTCCGTTTCCAATATGCATGTATGTATGTATGTTTGTTTGTATGTATCTACATATGTAAGTATATAGTACGAACCCTCAAACGCATAGCTTTCCCCACCGTAAACATTAAGCTACAGAGCGAGTCTCCACCACTCTCATTCGTTCCTTTACCTTCGCTGTCGCTGTCACTGTTGGCGCTGCAACCGCAAGCAGCAACAGCATCGCCTTTTCTCGCGTTTTCTGGCATTACTTGCCCCTCATATTTCGTGGTGTTTTTTTTTTTTTTTGTTGGCGCTGCGGCTACAGTAGCACGCTATTTGGCCGTAATTACTGCAACTCGGACGGCGCTTAGCCACTGTGATACGAGGTACAAGGCAAAAAGGGATACGCCCCTTCACGCATCATCAACGATGAAACGCCAAAAAGCGCGCTTCAAACACAGGCACGCATTCTGTGTTTGTGTGTGTGTGACTACTTGTATTAATCGTAAGGCGCCGTAAAACCACTCAAATATGATTTGGAGTTTGACTCTTATTTCACTGAGTTGCAACTCAAAGCGCACACTTTTCCATGCGCTAACGGTGTGCGGCGCGCTCCACAAGCGCTGCGCATGCACAATTGCAAATAAGACCACAATTTTGTTCACCTCGGAAATCGAGCGGCTAGTGAGCGCATGGTCGAGTGTGAGTCAAATGAATGAGTGAGTTTTCACTCGGAAATATGTGGAGTGTGTTGAAAATGGTGGCGTGTGGTGAAGGTGGTTGGTTGGTGTGGTGCTTGATGGTGGTTGTTGGTGAGCTGGTGCGCTGGTGCGCTGGTGCGCTGCTCGTTGGTGTTAGTGTTGCTGTCGGTGCTGGGTAGCCGTTGTGTCTGACTTGCCCTGCACGTCGTACGTCATTCATGCACACACAGCGGCAAAAGCAACTGTGCATCTCATTCACGCGCGTGCAGAATGAGTTGGCCAAGTGCCAAGCGTATTGTTTTGTAATTACTTTGCCTTTCTTGCCGCTTCATTCTAAAGCTGTTGTTGTTGGTGTGGTGCTTCATATAGATGGTATGTACCTAAATTTTGTAGTTGTAGCTCGATTTTGGAGCATTGGTGATGATGTCTTTTGTTGTATCGCTGCTGCTGCTACATATTTTTTTTCTTGTTGCCTTAAGTGGATGGCTGCCAGTGTTGTTGTTAATTTTTTGTTGTTGCTTTTTTACTTGACGTTGTTGTTGTTGTTGCCGTCTGTGTCAGAGCTGTCTTCATTTTTCGAGAATTTCAAGGAAAGCAGCACCGCCAAAGTTAGCAAAACGAACGAGTACTACGCAACAACAATAATAACATTTGTACATAATTGAAATTGTGGTAGCCAACCAATGAACCAAGCGCACAACAACAACAAACATGAAAGCAATGCGCTTGCTTGTGGAGTTGAAACGGGTTAGGGCGAACGGGGGATGACATTGACTCGCAGCAGCAGCCACTAGGCAACGCCAGCAGCACCATAACCGCAATAGCAACTGCCACCACCACCACCACCAGCACCACCAGCAGCACCAGCACCAGCACTAATGGTAGTATATAGCACCAACAACACAACATCAGCACGATCAACGGCCGGGCCGGGCGGGGGCAACACACGATCGTCCCCATCATCGATGCGCGGCGGCATGGCGCAAGCGGAAAGAGCAACAATAAGAAAATCAAGGCAATAGCAAGGCAGAAGCAGAAAGCAGAAGCAGAAGCTGCTCCGCGTTCAACACAGGCAGCTGTTAACTATCAAGCTGAAGTTTCGATCGTAACTTTGCAGTACACCGTAGCGCACGGAAGCGTTCGGAAGTGAAATATATTTTATTAAATAATATTAAAGCAGTTGTATACCTGAATACGCCTAGCCGAGATCGCGCCGCTTAACACGCACGAAAGCAATATCAGAGCATCATAAAATAACAGAATACAAACTACTTTAACGGAGTAACTTGGCAAAGGCGAAGCGCAACTTGTTTTTGTTGCTCAAGTTCGCCGTACAATTGTTGTGTTTTCGATTGCGCGCTGTAAAATTGAGACGATTATTTATTTTTTTTTTTACAAAGTTTAGTGAATGCGATTAGCAAGCGTTTGTTTATTAGACATAGATACGCAGTGTTATAATTTGCTTGGCATTGCGAAATATGCGCGTGTGAAAATTTGAGTTGAAAGCAAGAAAAATCGTATACTGCAAACAAAGACTTGCAAGCGACGGCAAAAGCGACATACATACAACTGGTAACGACAGTTTGTACCTATGCAGATTTTGTGCAGCTTCAACACGTCACCGACTTCAACAATTGGCAGTAAAAATCAGCAGTTTTTTTTTTGGTAAGTTTTCTTTAAAAATATTTTTTGCCTTTCGTTTTTCTTAAAAAAAAAAATACTTAGACTTTATTCCACCACACTAAGCGCCAAGTGTGCGTAAGTATGTACATACATACTAAGTTCGGCAACCCACCACATACAGTAGCCAGTAACTCTAGTAACTCTTATTGGTTGCGCTCATCCTTCCGATTGGCACATCCGTTGCGGTGCGTAACGGCCGACCAATGGTAGCCGTCGCCGTTGCCGCCGCCGCCGCCGCCGCTAGTGCAGTGTGGCTGCTTGCTACTGTTTGGTGCAGGTGTTTCAAGTGCATGCATCCATACATACATACATACATAAATAACTATACGCTGCACGTGATCGTGTAGCAGCCGATCGTATGTAGCTGACCGCAATCACTTACTCCACGTAAACTATAAAAAAAAAATAAAATAAAATGCTACTACTAACCACAAGCCGCACAGTGGCCACGTACTTAGAGGTAATAAATACCAACGTATGTCTACAACGGTTTCTCGTCTTCGAATTTGTCGAAATAATGTTGTTAATGGCGTCGGTCAAAAGCGACGTTAACGCTTAAGTCGCTACCGTATACAGCGAATCGTTACGTTGCACGGTTTTGTCGAAAAAGTGTAGAGTTTTCTTTTTGTGATTGAAAATGTGACTTTGAATGTACATTAGGGGGCCTCACCAAAAAAAAAAAATAATAAAAATGTTGCATGTTTTCCACTGGAATTATAAAATCTATTATATTCGGATAAGCGATTAATTTGATGCCGTTGATAAAATTTTTAAAATTTTGTATGCAAACTTTTTAAGATACATACATATCTTCTATCATCTGAAGTAGTACATATTTTATAAAAGTCATTTTAAAATCTAATTTTATCAATAAAAAAACTCGATTTTTGGCGGTATATTTAAATCGGTACAACTCACGTGAATTTTAATATCTTAGCGAAACACTATGGAGAAAGTCTTAAAATATACATGATAAGTTTTATAGTTCCGGGGAAAAAATTAGAGATGTTTATTGTATCTGTCCCGTCGCACCGTAATTTTCTAAAAAAAAAAATCCGATAGAGACTGAATTTATATTTGAAATCGTCCTCTTTCCTTTTTTGATCTATTTGAAATAGGTATCTGTTATATTATAATTTGTTGGGAATATTTGGTAGATTTTTATAATTAAAAAAAAAATACACATTTGACCAAATCTATAAACAGAGTTTTGTGTATATTTTATGTCTCATTCAAAAAATTCGCTCGACAATAAAACGACATCGAAGAAATTTTAAACACATTTTTAGAGGTTGCTGCTATGGTTTGCAGAAATTTAGATTTGTTTGAAAAATCGAAAATCTTCGACAAAATTTTGACTTGATACCTGATAAAGTTTACATATTATTCAAAGTTATTCATATAAGTTCATAAAGTCGGTGAGTTATAGCTGGTCAAAGTAAAATTTCTGTCGATTTTTTGCAATTTAAAAAACAAAATTAAATTTTTTCATACCCTGGTAGCGAATCCGAAAATGATTTTTTAAAATTTTGATATTTTCTTGTATGTCTTCATTTTGTACGTAGAACAAAATAAAGAGGTGCCCCATGTTATTTATATTTTTAGGAGCCACCCTAATACCTATCCAATATGCATTAATTGCCATTCAAAATTGAGCAGAATTTCTTTTTAACAAATTTAAAAGGACTTTTCCGATTTTTTAACAAAAAAAAATATTTAAGAAAACGTAGAATATAGATCAAAAAAAGTATTTAATTATTCTCTGGTATGAAATAATTGCAACCAAGTAAAAAAAAGTTTAGTAAAGTGTAGTACAAAATGTTTCGAAATGTTTCGAGAGGGTTCGCAACTTCAATTCTAATGTAAAACTTTAAGATTGCCGTTAATTTCTTCATGATCCAATGATCGGATCTAAACCAAATTAGGAAAGGACCACTTCTGAGGTACCACCTTTCCTTTCTTTTGAAGTCGGTTAAAAAGAGAAAAATTAATGAAGTAAATTATATATATAAATTTTTAGTAGCTATATTTTAACATTTTTAATAATATTTACGTTAAAAAAAACCTTAGGCATAAACTGAATTTAAGGCCTGGTCGAAATGAATTATGAAAGAATATTATCCAGACCTTATTTGACAAAACATAATACGAAATTTCCTCGTTATTTTGTTATTTTTAAATTTTCCGTATTTTTTAACCGTTACGATGTAAACTTCGTTTTGAATCTAAAACAACGGTTATGGTATAATCGAAAAAGAATCACAAAATAGCGATTAAATTTGACCTAAAAAATATTTTAAATCCAAATTTTAAGCTTACTTTATGGAAAAATAAAAATCATGAAATAGCAGTTAAATTTTATCGAAAAAAATAAATTTTTATTGGTCAACTTTAAGCTAAAAACAAAACAATTTTCAGAATAATGAAAAATTACAATATATTTTCTCTGCAATATATTTTTTTTTGCAAAAAAAAATTAAAAAAGTTTTTTCTCGGATATTTGTGTAAAAAATGTTAAACGGAGCCTTGTTTTATGACAAATACAAGAGAATATATGTATATGAATTTTTTTTAGTCTGCCATACTGCTTCAGCTACACTCAGAGAAAAATTCTGTTCTAAAACAAGTACGAGTGTGATTAAATTTAAAAATTTTCATTCTAAATTTTTTTTTTAAATATGTACATATATTCTTTAGTTTTGAAAAATGTCAAAAATCATGAAAACAGAGCTTATGACAAAGGCAAAAATTATTGAAATGAAAATTTCGTACTCCGTTCAAGAATTTTCGGAGCTACCTTACATTTGTGACTGAAATATTTGATTTGGACTTGTTTTGAGATTAAAATTGATTTTATTTTCTGAGTATAGAGTGTAGGTAACTTACAAATGTAGTGGACATTTAATATAACGAATATATACATATATATACATATTTTCAATTAAATAACTAAATCCATTCAGTTTAAAGAAATATATATTGTCTTTAATTCAAACCTTTGCTTTTGCGAATAACGCAAAGTTTCAGCTAAAACCTTAAATAACGTTCGTTATATCAAATAATAAAATTCAATGCGATAACTTAGATGATTCGTTGCGATATATTCGAATTTATAGAAACTTCCAGGAATTCCGTTTAAACTCTTCCGCAGTGTTCCTCAGTCGTTGGGTGATTAATTTTTTAAACGCTTCACATCGTCACCCAAAAACACTGTACCTAACCCAACACGCACACATTAATGTTTGAAGTCGTTATACATACATGCATACATATGTAGCTGGCACATGCATGTAAGCCAGTAGCAAGCAGTTGTAGGTACCTTCGGCTACCGGTCTTAAGCGCCTCCTTCCCAAAACGAACGAACGCAAACGCACGAAGTGGCCCCTTAAACGCAATACAACTGGACTTGTGTGAAGTTCGGGCTTAGTTAGTCATCGGCGGCTCGGTATGCTAGCTACTTGATTGGTTGTTGGTTGCGCCGTCGTTGGACGCAGCTTCCGTTGGCGGTGCGCAGAGTTAGTCATTTGCGTTTATACATACATACCTATGTTTGTCAGAGCATATCAGGTTGCTTGGGGCTCTAAGTTATGTCTATATATTTGATACTCGCATGTATGTATGTATTTACTTCAAACAGCAAACGGCAAAAAAAATGTAGCAACACCACAGCAAAGTTTCATCTAGAACACTCTGCGCCGGCTACTGGCTTCTGGGTGTGCAGCAGGCCAGTTGATTGGTTTGTCCAGCGCGCAGTCGAATTGCACTCGCAGTTACGCTCAAATAGATCGCTCAATTTGTTACGCTCACAGCAAACGCGCGCACGCACGCACTTATACAAACACACGCATACACAGAATATTCACTCAATTCGGTAGTTGAACGCGCGCGCATACAAGGCAGTTAGTTGCGCATCAGAGCAGCGCAGCGCAGCGCAGTGTAGCGCATCGCAGTGAATTGTGTGACGTACTACATAGATACATATATAACGCATTTGCAAAGCCAGGCATCAACGCAGCGCAGTGTTTAATAGCCATTCATATGTACATACATACATATCTACAACTGTACATATGTATGTATTTATCTATATGCATGTACATATATATGTATGTGGTGTAGTGTAGCAAAGTCAGCAAGTGAGCAGCAGAAACTGAAACAGCAGCAGCGTTGGCCTGCAACGTCGGCACTTTCGCACCAAATTGTAAGTAGGTAGCTACGTACGTATCTCATTGAAACAGTCATCTTCGTGCCTTACCGACGTGTCTGCACCACAGACCGTAATCTGTAGCAGAGTAGTAAGCAAGCAGCCGTTCATTTTCTTGTCTCGCAGTTAGTTGAATTGCATTGCCGTTGGACGTACATACGTGAACTACATAATACTAGTAGCAACAAACGTACATCGCCACATAATAAATCAATATTCAAACTCTGTGCCTACATACATAAATACCAAAGTGTTAACTAGTTTATCTACAACTTTTAAAGTTGAATCAGTATTTTTTTTTTCGTTACTAAAATAATTACTAAATATAACGTGCATATGTTTTAACGAGTGTTGTGTGCTGTCGTGACTTTTGAATTCAGCGCAAAATTAATTAGAAAAAAAGAAGCTTGGTGTTTAATTCAGCGACATTATTAGACGGGGTAAGTGATTATGCGTACCATAAACGAATATATTTACTTTCATATTTACTATGATGCAACAGCCGCTTGTTCTTTTGCCCACCCAACCTCCATACGAAGCACTATAACGCCACCAACGTTGTGCCGCCATAGCTATTACAACATATTACATCGCTGCTCTTTGCACATGCGCCACATCAAAGCGTGCTACTGTTTCCGCGCGCATCATTCGGCTACAATGGGTGGCTCGGCAAATGTACATCCATACACGACGACACGACTTCTGTGTTACGCCACCATTGATTTTCCTTTTCTCATATTTTTTTTTTTTTGTTCTTTCACTTAACCGCGGCTGTGTGTGTGACGCTTTTATGTTCTTATGTTCTGATTCTTCTGCTGCAAACTCCATTTAAGTTAAGTTCCGTTGTCTGCGGTTAAACTTCGTTCTATTCGTGCTGTTCCGTTCTGTCTGTGTAAACAGTAGCCAGTTATGGTGTGGCCATGTTGTTGTTCTAACTATGTTACGCGCGTAGTCGCGCTCTTTCGACAACCATCGTTTTTTAGTATGCTGCTGCTTGTTATTGTTGTATGTTTGAATGGAAGTGTTTTTTTTTGCTGTACGATGTTGTTGTTGCGCATGTTGAAGCTACCAGTTTTACGCACGGTTATTGGTGGCTCCATTAAGTTTTTTTTTTGTGGAGTTCTTAGCCATTTGTGGGGTTATTTATACCTATACATACATCTTTGTTCTCTAGTGCTTACTCATTCGCACACACATACTTTTGGTGGGGAGATTTGTAGATGCGTGTGTGTGTGTTATGCTACTGGAATTGTGGGTAACGGTGAAATGGGGTGTGTGGATAATAATGTGTTCTCGGCAATAGAATCTTTAGATGGCGGCCTTCTGTAATACATTGTATATACGCGAATATGTACAACGAATTGTAATTGCAGGCAAGCATATCTTTTAAAGGTATTGATAGGTTAAATACAAATACATACATATCGTCGCCAGTATAAATAAATTTCGTATGTTAAAATTGGTTCCATTTAAATTAATATTTGCAACAAGATTTTCAAACGGGGTTATCCATTTTTGGATATCTCCTTTAGTTTCCGAGATAATCAGACAGGCCGAGTAAATTTCAATCAAGTGCGCTTTAAATTCAAATTGGAAGGGGTTGAAATCATGAACCAACGACTACAGATTACGTAATCCGCCATCGTTGTATATGTAATCGATTTCCCGAAAAAAGTTTTCAAAGCGTTTTTGATGTTGGTTGGTTTTGTTTAGCGATTTTATGTGTTTTCTGCAGCGATTGTAATTATAAATTTTTTTTTTTTTTTTTTTTACAAATTTATGATATAATATGAAGTGCTTTATGCCGATAATATGCGATTGTAAAACACTCTCAATAATTAAAACCATATTTTATTAACTTTTTCTGCTAATTGTCATCAAGTTTCACTTTTTATATTTTATAATAAATATCTACCAATATAATCGCACTCAATCACCACGTCCTTTTTCGTTTTCTTTGTTTGTTTCCATTCGTAGGCAGATGTCAAAAACGCTCAGAAATTTACTTTTTTCATTATTTTCCGATTGCGTGATCTTGTTAGTTGGTTCATGGGTTGAAATTCACTCGGAAATGAATTGCAGAACCTGCCTCATTGAGTAAAATTTTTTCGTTAATTTAGTACACATTTTGTCGTATGTCATACAAAACGCTTATCTATCATTGTATTATTATTATTAAGCGAGCTTCTCAAACAATATTGCTGTAATTATTTTTTAGTTAAGTTGTGGCATATACATACTTGTACATAGTATGTACATTAGACTGCATCACTCCCCATACAAAATATAAAATCTATTATATTCTAAGACGTCCAACAAAATATTTCTGATAAATATTAAGATTTAAGCGAGCTGGACCGATGTTTTTTGAAAAAATCCCCTCAAATGACAATTTACATAAAAATATTTAAAAAAATATATAAAAAAATTTTGAACGGAATCTATTTGGTTTTTATTATTATTTTTTTAGTTTATAAGGGATCTGCCTTAGTAGAATTTTGTGGTAAGTTATATTTGGCAACAATTTTACAGTAAATTCCACGATTTGTTAGTGTTTGATTCACCTACAATTGGTGGTGTTCGCCCTGATGTTGTCACACATAGGGGAGAGACTTACAGTTTTACGCCGACTCCGAACGGCGATTTTTCATGGCTAAATACACCTGGGGGTTTGTTATTCGGAAACAACTTTTTTAAGTTTTATTTTTATTTTTTTTTTTTACCGTTGGTGGGAAACTGGGCTCGAAGCTAGGTCCTGCGCAACGGTAGTGCGCGCGCACTGCTAACCACTATACCACAGCCGTGTATCAGTATATGTCCTTATGTACATATTTTATTTCTAAACGATGATGTGGACAACCGTGGCGTAAAGTTAAATTTCAGAAGAGTTTCGGATTAATGGATCAGTTTATCTACTGTAATTAAGAAATTAAATAGAAAAAGGCCAATTTTCTAGATCGCCTGTTAAAATTTACTATCTTGTGAAACCCAGCAACAATTTAATTTGAATAGAAATAGAATCATACTTTGGGGGAAAACCTATGTATTTGATACGTACACTCAAGGACACATTAATAGGCGCAAAATTGAAAATAACACTGTTTGTTTAGTTATTTACAATAATTTTTATTTGAAATAATTTTTGGAAGTGTTTATTTACACGCGCTACGGTAACACAAATTATCACAAATCTACGGCAAAAAATTATCGTAGATGTACGGCAAAAATTACCGCATATCCACGGTAAAAATTGCCGTAGACCCACGGTAAAAACTGCGTTGGACCCACGTGGATTTACGGCAAATAGACGCTCTTACAAATTACCGTGGATTTAACGCAATTTTTAACCGTGGATCTACAGTAAATTTTACCGTGGGTATACGTGCGCCTGTGTATAGACATTGCCACAATTTTTATTTGAAATGTATGTATTTCGATCCATAACAGAAACCACGTAAATAAACTTTTTAAAGCTTACACTAAGTTCACAAAAATTAAATAAATTTCCAAAAGTTTTCAACAAATTTGCATATTTTTCATTCATTCGGAATTTTTAGTAAAATCCTGAGCATACGCATTAAAAAAGTATATTTTTATATGGAAGAAAATGTGCAACACCTTCGGCGTCAACGGGAATTTTGAGAGACTTGAAAATTGCAATTTATTTTACTAAAATTGATAGGCTACAAAAATGCATACTCGAAATGCATGAAAATTTTGAGATTTTGAAGACAATTTTTTGAAATTTTAAAATTAAATTTTTTAATAATAAATAAATAAGCATCAATTCGATGGCTGCGTGGAAGATCGAACTATCTCGGCAGCCAGTTCGAAAACGCCATATCTCAGAAAACTTTTCAAGAACGCCCTACTTCAGAATTTGATTGAAAAACGCGCTATTTCAGAATTTTATTGAAAAACAGCATATCTCTATCGATATGCATATTTTTTTATAAATGAAAATTTAGGTTCCTTTGCCGGTCTAATTTCGAAAGCTACTGATGAAATTTGGTTTTAACTTTTCCTGTAAATTCGCTATTCATTCGCATATAGGAGTCAATATTGGTAATAAGCAAAATTCAAAAGTGTATGAAAAAATATTTCAAATTTCGACAACCGGGCGATACTACTCAGTATAATTATTGCCGCTTCCCACAAAAAAAAAAAAAAACCATTAAAAACGGCCTTAAGTTCAACAAAATTGTTGGATATATACATATTTCATAAATCATTTATGTACTTCAATTGTGTCCAAAAATGCAAATATTGAGTTGAGTATGCAGAAATTACCGCTACCTCTTCTTCTATGTTGCGCAATAATTTCATAACTAAATATATCCAGTGTTACCAGTACCTCACTAGGGCAAAGTATGTATTAAAATTTTTTGACTGGAGTTACGACGAGTTTTGCTTTTCTGAGTTATGACACTATTGAAGTAAATGAGTGATTTGTGAATTGTTATAAAAAAAAAATAATAAAACCACAAATTTTTTGAAATACGTTAAAAACTACCAGTTTGACTTTTGATAACGCGAAAGGCATTTGTATTTTTATGAGTAGCTGTTTTTCATAACAGAAATATACTCTGAGGTTTTGCCTGCCGAGGGGCGACCGCTTTACTAACGGCCGCTTTATCACAAAAAAAGAAATCGTTTATGCTTCTTCTCCAAATAGTCGACAGATTAAATTCCACGTTTCTCCCAAAACACGGTCGCCATAACCTTTCGGGTCTATGAGACCCTCTCTCCCCCCTCTCTCGCTGCTACGCTGTTTTTTTGGCTATAGATACCTTACACTCGGGGTGCATTGATGAATCCATATTTCAACAACGATGTTTCATAACAATCCATTCATACAACTATGTTTAAATATATTTATTAACTAAAATGGGATTGCCGTCGGTGCAGAGAAAATCTAAAACTTATTTTATTAGAAATTCCTTCCAGGAAATCCATTTGTAATAATTTGTCTTATCTAAAATCAAATCTAAATCGCATTTAAAGCACATAATCGCATTCGCTTACTTGCTGGCTAAATGACCACTTAAATACCTTTCGATCTGAAGATCTTATAAGCATCGCTTATAATAACGGCTCAGCACCAAATCTTGAAAATCTTATTGTCACGGACACAAAAAACAAAAGCGCATAGGAGGAAACCTAAAGATGTCAAAGCAAGCTACAAATATCCTTTGATCATTCCTTCAGCGGTCCAAGTGTGTCACAAGTCACAGTGAATGGAAAAATTAGAAGCAACGTCGCATGAAATTCTTACAAAGATACTGATCAAGCAATGCGACTGAGTGTGAATTTGTATGTGTGTTTGACTAGCTGCACAATTTAACACATTTCTTTTGCACTTCTAAAAATAACACATTGCCTTTTCAATTTCGCCTACTTTGTCATTGTCCATCCGCCACTTTTACCAATTTTGAACGCCGCATTGTGCGCTAAGGATTTGTATTGGTTACACACCATTATTTTGCGATTTAATCCTGCAGCAATTCTAATTGTTTGACCGCATATAAATACCTTACACCCAGCCAATTGCGTTGCTTTCTTTTTGGCCTGTGTGCGTTTTTTGTTTTTTCGCTGGAATTTTGGCCCATTAGTACAATTAGATTCGATACAGATTCAGATCGTAACGAAGCGGTCGACCGATGTATCTTCGACTGAGTAAGGGCGATATGCGTGTGTCGGCGCTTTGCTTTTTCTCGCTCGCTTCGCTTATTGTATTTTTTTTAAATTTTTATTTTTTATTTTTTTACATTTAAGTAATGACACCTTGCCACCGCTGNAAATTTTTATTTTTTATTTTTTTACATTTAAGTAATGACACCTTGCCACCGCTGTCCGCCTTCATTTCATTCAATGCAACAATTGTCCGTCAACGATGTAGGCTGCATTTGTGGTTGCAAGCGTTGCAAGCGCGCGCGCGAATGACACAAACAAGCTATGATGTACGCGGAGAGTATATGTAGCCACACAGTCATTGTCGTACCGCCTCAATTTTTATCGGTTGCAGGGTGTTAAAGTGTAACTTTTCTCGATTCTTGGAAAACGTAAACAAACTCAACGCATTAGTAGAGTTTATCCAAATCCACAAGCAAAAAACAAAAAAATAAAAAGGAGAAAGAGAAGAATCCTGAAAAAGGCGAAACGGCCAACACAAATCCTCGAAGTCGAATAGCCTGGAACAACGCTTGCGTGGCATGCGGGGCGCGGCGATGTTAACCACATTTTGTCGCTTGCTTGCAACACCTGAGGATGAGGATGAGGTTGCGCTTGTGGTTGCGGCTCGTATAAGCAGCCAGCCGCTACCAAGTAAGTATAGGTTGAAGGTATGACGATGACGATGATTTTAGACGTTTCACGATCTGCGCCGATTTCAGTGTAAATCTAATTTCACGCAGCATTAACGCTTTTCGATTTTTGCATCTACTTGCGAACATTTTTTTTTTATGCATTTCGCCTTTTTTTTTTTTGGCATTTTACTGTTTAGCATTTTCGGTGATTCAAAAGTGCGCCCGTTTGAACGGTCTCCTTCCGGCGCACTCGCTCTTTCGCTGGCGCGTCTTCCCTCGCTCATCCTGTAAAGTGTGACGCAGCATTGCGCGCATTCCTTAATGGATTTTCGCCAGCGAGAAAGAGAAGACGAAAACGGCGGCGGCGGCGGCAAAGAAGCGTTCGGCGCAAGCAAAACAAGTGCGGCGGAGATAGGATGAAGGACCAGTAAAATCAGTGACAACTAAACCTGGAAATATGTATTTTGTAAACGACTAGCAGTGCATATTAATTACATATGTACATACATATGCACGTCCATCACTCCATAATACATACACTCTCTCTCCAGCNGTTGGATAGCCAGCCAGGCCAGCCAGCCAACCGTCGGTGCAATGTGTACAAAACACTAATTATTTGCACTGGGATTAATGAGATTAACGCAGCGGTGAGCGTTGCATTGTGTTGTGCCTCTTACGTCAAATAGTGGGCTACCACATGTGGTCAATTGGCATATGTAGGCAGATTGTGCGGCGTGGTGTGTGGCATGCCGCATGCCGCATGCAACAACTACATACCTATACATTTTTGAAATATAACAGCGACAGCGGTAACGGCAACCATCCCTACACATTGCCTAATCGGATTTTGGTAAAGTGTGCATAAATATTTATGCTGCAAGTATTTGCATTTCTTGCAATTCTTGCTGGTAGCTGCATGACTTATCCACTTACATACATACATACTTACAAAATGCACATGTTTTTGACTGCTCATCAAACAAAAGCCGTTGCAGTTGAAGGTATTAAAAATTTTGAAAAAATCAAGTAGGGATTTGTAGCGCTTTACATTTTTTTGCTTTTCTGCATTCAATTTGAATTGCTGTTTAAAGCTTAAAATAATGCTAAGAATTGACTGTAACAATTTATTTGTTGAAAATCCGTTTCCGCAAAATTGCAAATCCATTTGTGTTTTGTAAATATTTGTGCGTAAAGTGATGGCGTCGATTCTTCATGCAAAGAATTAAGTGGTTTTGCTTTTAGCAAAATAGGATTTGAGGCTTTAGCTTTGGGTGTGAGAAAGGTTAGTTAAGCTGGAAATAGTAAAGTGGACTTAGAGACACAGTCACTTCAGTCAGTAAATGCAGCAACGTCAAATAGTAGCTAAATAAATCGCTAGATTTGATTGCCTTACCAAACAGTTTTGAATAAATAAATAAAAACGCTGAGAAATAATCGATTAATCGAATTTCTAAAGGCACTTTTAAAAAATAAAATAGAACGAGTATTTTTAGCGGCGTTGATATTCCGCTTTGGTTGTAGGACTTGACAATTTAATTAAAAACTCACTTAACCTTGTGGGTGACCAAATCATAAGTTTTTGCCTTGGTAAAAGAGATTTATGCGGGGGCCCAAAGATCGAACTCATTTTTTACTGATTCTAGTGACCATAAGATCTACTGCGCACATTATTTCCGTTCGCAAGAAATTCATTACTGCGGCCAATACTAACTGATCTTTGAAATAAATGTTTGTTAACCTCGGGTTCGAGTAAAGTTAATGCAGCTAGCAAGAAAGAATGTTCCATGAATGGATTTTAGACAACTTAAGAATTACTATTTTTTGAAAATATTTTTACGATTATTTTACAATTAATCGATTAAAAATCGATTGATGAATTACAGAAACTACGATACAATTAAATCGTAAATTGAACAAAATTAATAGATTAATTTAATCAAATGATTAATCGCTGGCATTCCTAGAGATAGGTGGCGTAGGTTTGGAGATATTTGAAAACCCCGTATTTATAAACCGATTTGGTTCATATGTAGAACATATATAACCTATCTATATTAAAAGGAATAACTCCACAAAAAATTTTGCCGGTAAGTGGCGCATGAGTCGATATATTACCGTTACAATTTTAGTCATTATCTCGAAAACCTAAGGTGATATATTCAAAAACTGATAACACTAATCGAAAGATCTTATTTTGAAATATGTAACTGCATCTACAACTGAAAATCCTGAAAATGGCGCTTTATCCATGCCACGATAATGTACTCGTATATCAAAATCTACCAATATGAATTATGAGTAGAAGGAGCATCAAATAAGTTCTTATGTACATAAGCTCTGCTTTACATCCTTTGAGTCAGGAACTTAATGGTGTACACTCGTTCTTCCTAAATTTAATTATGTATCTGCAAAACTTGTAAAATCGCGTTCAGGACGTATACCTAATAGTCTGTCTCGGGAAGGTTTTGAAACTTAAGAACTTATCTAAGTTGTAGCTTCTTAAAGTCAGAAACTTTCAAAAACTTAGTTGGCGTGTGTGGCACATTAACATGGGTTTCTGTCCTCTCACTTGACGTAAACTACTTCAGAAAAGTTGGGGTGCTCTTAGGTTAAATATTATCTGAGTATTGTTGAAGAGATTGGGTGTGGGATTAAGTTTAATTATCCTCGACTTTATGAAAAGCTCAAGGGTGGTCGCATACTCATTGGATCATGAAGAAACTATCGGTACTCCTAATTTTTCCAGAGGCCGTGAAAGTGTTCCAGTTTTGGTTTAGTTCTGCACGAGAACAAAGGTTTCATTTTCTGCGCAAGAAAAGTTGGTGTCTTAAGTCTTTCGTTAACTTAATTTGCATAATTATCTATCAGTTCTTTTTTGATTAATTCTAATATTCAAACATTTCAATATGACAAACATTTTGTTCTCGCGTCATTCTTCGCGCGTTTCGTTCTCCGTCAGAAAGTTTCCGAGACTTTAGTTCTCAAATTGTTCTTCGAGAGAAAGTTTCTTAGACTTTTGTTTCCGTTTTGTTCTTCGCCCAAAATGTCCCGCAGTAGAGAAGGCCGGTTTTAAATCGAAGATCGATTAATCGAGCCCATTCGATTATATTTTTTGTCGATTTATTAGTTCCGTCGCCTCCGAACAGCAAATGGTGTTTTTTATAAGAAATATTTTCATGGGAGAAATTCACTTGGAGGTTTGAAATTGCCTGCAGCTATTAGAAAAACCCTTTTCTTTCGATGTTGCGCTCACCAGGGATCGAGCGTCGGTTCTACCCGCCGAAATTCGTACCTCTAACCACACGGCTACGGTGGCCACCAGACCAACTCCAAAAAATTAAATTTCTTTTATAGGTTTTTATCCATTAAGTCATCCTTGAACCGAAAATATTTTGGATTCTCGAATAGGCTGATTGGGGCGAATAGCCAAATTCAAAAAAAGATGGTCATAGGTAAAAATACAACAAGGTGGGTGGAAGAAAGCGTTTGGAATCTGTTTATACACCTTCAATTTCTTCACACCGATTTATGGGCGTACGCAGGTACGGACTGGGGAGGGCGAGCATTCTTAATTTCTGAAATGTGCGCTCGAAAATTACAAACTCGAATACTAATTTCTTATGTTTTTTTTTTTATAAATAACTACTGTATGTAGTCAATATTCCCGAAATCCCCTTGCTGCCCAATTTGTGCTGCCCAATTTACTTACTTAACTATTAAAATATGTAAATAAGTACATAGTATGTAGGTATAAATATATATTTAAGTATTTAGTCGCTTAATTCATGACTACCT
>NW_016166583.1:0-23813 GCF_001687245.7 Rhagoletis zephyria | reverse complement strand
CTGCATACCCAGCGCAATGACTATACCCCATTGCACTGCATTAGGAGTCCGGAAATTCAAAAAAAAAAAAATCGGTACAGCCGTTCTCAAGCTTTGCGAACAGAAGAAAAACTTATTTCAAACTATATATTCGTATAGATAGAATATCTATGCATATTTTCCCAACTTTTAAAGAAAAGGATTATACCTACATAGATACCAATGGTCTTGGCAAATTTTGCACACAGTTCCGAACCATGGTTATTAAGTGCACCGAGTTTGGTAGAAATTGATAAGTCAATTACCGAAATACACATTTGTGGTCATAAGGGGGCAGCGCCACGCCCATTATCCCAAAATTTATAATAGTAAAATTTTCTGCTAAGTGGTTATTGCCATCACCGATTTAAGTGAACTAGCTTTATTAGTTACTAATTTATCGCAGTTTTCGTATTTCTGTAAAATACCGTTATATGGTAGGTGGGCGTGGTTATTTCCCGATTTCAAAGATTTTCAACAAATTTCTTAGCTAGGCCCTAGGCAAGGCCAGTACCGAGTTTGGTAACGATTGGTGAAGCGGCTACTGAGATAAAGCATTTTCTCATAAGTGGGCAGGGTTACGCCCATTTTCCAAAAATTCTTGTAAAAGTCCACTCGGGTATAATATTGTAATTTTACTTGTAAATACTTCAGTTTTAAAAATTCGAATGATTTACAGTTACACAGCTCCGGTACGATATACCTTTTTTAAGGTCACCTTGGCTTTGCCTTTTCTATGCCATCTGTACATTACCTCCCTGAAGACGTAAACTATAATTGAGTTCAGGCATTTTCTAAGCTTCTTAAAATGAGTGGAGCAACCATCATTTATGTATATAGCACACATTTACATACTAGGGATGCCAACATATGAGGAAAATTGTGATCCTGGGATTTCGGGATATTCTTTAAGTAATCCCGGAACACCGGGATTTATGCCGGAAATCACAATGAGTCATAACTTTTATGAATACGAGTAAAAATTTAATATCCGAAAGCATTTAAACCAGGGGCCGAACATAACAGTTATTGATGGAAACTTCCATTGAAAAAATCACTATGGAGGAAAGGTTCTAAGTGATACATACCAATCGATTTCTTTTTTTATCGAGACTCAAATTTGAAAATAAATTTTTATTTTCAATTTTTATGCAAATTTCGAAAGGGGTAAAGATCCTTGTTTTATGTTTTCTCATTTATATTCAATGAATGGAAAATTTGCTAAGTCCAAAAAAAATTTCGATAGGACCAAAATAGTTCGGAATCTTTTAATAAAGATCGAATCCCTCTGATTCGTGTGGAGTTTTGCTTTGATTTAAACAGACAAAATGTTGTATTCAAAGTTTTGCGAAATACTTGAAGAAAATGGCTATAAAAAGTTGTTTCCTCTCCTGTACAATTTTTAAATTGAGACTTAGCAACTTTGCACTCTAAGCTAGCGATATTTATTAAATCAGGCAAATTTTAAAGTAAAATATTTTCAAAATTGTATTTAAAAAACTATGTGATTGAGGAAAGTATACACCATAAATAACAATGTAAATACCAGGTACTTTTGAAAGTAATGATTAATAAAAAAACAACATACAAAAACAATTTCTCTAATTTTAATTTTATGTACTCTATAAAAAAAATGGCGAGTGGCAAATTTTTTGTTAATTTTTTCGCAATTTACTCGAAATTTTTAGGCTGTACGAGTCAAACAGATCTCAGAGTCAGATTCAGCGGGTCGAAATACACGTTGGTAGGTGGGTCTGGTTAAAAACACACACCGCTTTTTTGTGCCGGTGTTGTTATTATTGTACTTAAAATATTTTCGTAAGAGCAGCGAAACAATCAAAGCGGAGTCCTCTAATCTTGACCTGAAGTTTTTACATACAAAACCTACTGATGAAAAACATATTTCGGCCTCAACACTTTCCGATTTGAGGAAGTTTTAAGTAAATTAATGTAAAAAATTGTCTAACTGTTCCTTAAAACTCTTTGTTTCGTTTACATTAGCGACGCTATGAGTAAATTCATTTAAATCTTCTTCAAAAAGGCTCAGACAGCAATTTAAAATTACAGTTTCAAGCTTTTTGTTAATTGCATTCAAATCGGTATTTTACAAAAATCATACTTCAAAATTCATAAACAAGTCCTTACTACCAATTCGATATTTCACATTTTTCGGGATCCCGGGATTTGCTTGCATTAATTAATGATTAGGTTTCGGGACCTCAAAAACAACGGGGTCCCGGGATTGACATCCCTAACTACATACGAATACGTAATTTTATACAAAGCATGATCACATCAGAATGCATTTTCAGTGAGTGTTTCAATTACTTTCAATTGACGAGAACTATGCTTTTTACATATCTTGGTTTATTGCTGATTTGTATTAAGTAAGTAATATATGACTGTGCAACACATTTTGTGATAAATTTTATTTGGGAAATTAGGTTAAATATTTTAAACGTATAATGCGCATCTGTATGTACATACATATGTTTATATATAATGGAGTGCAATGGCTATGCATTTACAGTTGCAAGGCTATACTCAATCCCGACTCTGGCCTCCTCGTTCGCGCATTCTAGATAAGGTGAGCAACTAATGTGCGGGATGCCGTAACCAACTAGCGTGGAGCTTTGGGTCTCAGCCGGAAGGGAGGTAGCTTCAGTATAAGGGCTCACTGAAGTCTGCAGCGTCAAATTTAGTTTGGGATTTATGGTTGAGCAAATACTAAGATACCTCGTCTCCAGGTTCACTTCCATCAGTGAACGAGTCGCCACGAACCGCATCAAAGCCACAACACCACCGACAACGGAGGTAGGCTGATCGACTTTGCGGCGGTGCGGATCATGAAAGTTAGTAGTACCAGACACTAGCATCGAGACATCCACAAAGCCGCTTGGGTGTCGCCTGATCAAAGAACAAAGAGGAAAATAGATTATGTCGTGATAGACGGAAGATACACTTCGAGGTTCTTGATGTGCGTTCTATTCGAAGAGCCATCAACGATCCGATCACTACCTTTTTACAGCCAAGCTCCGCATGCGCCTCTGTGCAATGAGGAACGTGCGAAAAATTTCGCAATCGGCTCTCAATCCTGTATAAACAAGAAGCTTTTCATCGACTGGATTTAAATGAGCATTGGGAATCTATCTCCCAATCTCTTCAAGACGGCGCGAAAGAGGTGGAGGAGAGACGTATATTAAAAACGAAGAAACCAGAGGCCAAAATACGTGAATACGAAGATCTGGAGATGCTGGTAGACATGAATGCGGCTCGAAGATTTTTTTCAGAAAATAAGGCAAGAATCAAATGGTTTCCAGGCCGGTGCTGGTTCCTTTAGAGATTAAGATGGAAATCTGGCAACATATGTCCAAAGTACACTTGAAATGTGGAAGCTAAACTTCTTGACGCTTCTGAATGGAGACACAGGTGGAGCGTTTGATGAACAAGAACCTGAAGCAATGTATAGGGATGAAGTTCACGTTCCTCCACTTGGCCAAGCTGTGGTGAGAACAGGAATAAGGCCGCTTGAAAACAACAAAGTCCACGGAGCCGACGGTATACGCATGTACCAGCTTTTAAGAGGAATTTCGTCTGATAAATACATGTCGAAGATTGGAGTCTTATTGTATTTTGTCCAGTCCACAAGAAGTGAGATCACACCGTTTATCGCAGAATACGCCTTCTTAATATTGAAGCTCTACACGAACCAATTGACTTGAACTTACCCGTGTGGCTTCAGACCTCGTAAGTTCACTATTGACCAGATTTTCACAGCACGTCAAATTCTGGTAAAGAGACACCATTTTATAAGCTGGTTTTGAGAGCACGAAGAGAAGTTCCATGTCTAACTTCGGCATCCCCGCAAAACTAAAACGGCTATGTAGAGTGACGTTAAGCGCAACTTTTGAGGTCAAACGAGGTTTTTGGGAAAGGTGATTCACTCTGTCAATCTGAATCGCAACGGCACCATATACAGCAAAAGAACAATGCTGCTGACGTATGCAGATGATATCATAATCGTTGGCCTGAAACCCAGGGATGTCAGCGCAGCATTTTGCAGCTTAGAAAAAGAAGTACTTCCACTTCGTATTCGGATCCTGCCCACTTGGAACATTTGGGCCTTGGGGGGTAGATAATGTTCAGACGACAGAGAAGGCATCCTGTTGCCGTTAGTAGTGGGGAGACCCTATTTGCGGCTCTGGGGTTTTTTTTTATTGATAATTGCGGTTGTGTGCTTGGCGCAGGAAAGCAGGTTATCAAACGCAACCCCTTGGACCCCTCTGAGAAACAGACAAGAAGACATAATCCTTTGATTATAATTAAACATCCACTGAGAAATCGGCTGTTATCGTTTGAAACCGTGTCTGCTTTCTTTAGTTTATCCAGCAGAAAGTCACCTCGTGTAAGTGTGGTGAATTAAACTCAACACAAAAGCCACTTATCCAAGACACATTCTTTTATTGCAGTTTTAGAAAGAGGTAAATGTAAGTCAAAAGCACATTTACGGCGACATCTGTGGCATACTTCGGTAAGCAAAAGTTCACCACATTTTAGGTAAAGTTGTATCGATTAATGCGTACCAATTTACAATGCAGATGCGAGTTAAATTATTTCACAACCGGTAGCTTAACACCGGTAAATTCACATATACACACACATCCTCTTTCACACTGTAAAAGGAAATGTCCGTTATTTATTGCTATTTCCAGGATTTTTTTACTGCAAAAGAGGACGCGGAAAAAAAAAACAGAGAACGTATATGAAATGGGGTAATGGGGTTTAAGAAAGATTGCTGTTAAAAATATTTTTATGCAGAGCTGCACCTATTTGATAATTTTAACTCAGCTATACCTATTGATAAAATAAATGAGATATTGCAAGGCGGGTATAAAACTACGAGTTTGAAGAAGGCTTTTAGTCGAAAATAATTTTGAGGAGTACTTTAAACTCAGCTAAATAGATGTCAAATCAAAGAAGTTTAGGAAAAATTACCTTTGGAAATATTTTTTGGAGGTTGCCACTTATTTGAAAATTTTAACTCAGCTAAATTGATAAAATAAATGAGATATTTCAAGGCGGGCATCAAAATACGAGTTTTAAGAAGGTTTTCAGTCGAAAATAATTTTTAGGTGGGTTGCCACCCTGTTTGAAAATTTTAAACTCGGTTAAATTGATAACGTAAATTATGTAAATGTTACAATATGGATAACAAACTAAAGAGGTTTAAGAAAAAATACTGTTGGAAATATTTTTGGAGATTCCCACCTATTTCAAAGTTTTAACTTAGCGGTTATGAAACTAAAGAGTTTTAAGAAGGCTTTCAGTTAAAAATATTTTTGAGGAGGGTTTACATCTCTTTGAAAATTTAACCAATTAGATTGATAACATAAATGAAATATTATGTATGTGTACAGTGGTAACCATATAATTAGGAACACTATTTCTTTTTAACTTATTTTTTTACAAAAATATAGTTTTCTGATGAACCCGCATGGCGTTAAAACGCCCAAAAATTAATTTCAAAAACCTAAAAAATATTCCCAATATTAGTCAGAGCTATAAGAGATCCGAGTGTCATATTTCATCTAAAACCGTGCAGCGGTTTCGAAGTGAAGAGCAGTCCTGCATAGTGTATGTTTTTAAGTTCATAAAGTTTCAAAGTTCTCAATTTAAAAAAAAAACCTTATCACATATCTATAGGCTAAGAATTAAGCATTTCAAACTAAAAAATTACATCTTACATTTCTTTCGTTTGAGTACGGTATCTTTATATTTCATGAACTTTTTGTATTAGTTAATTGAGTTAGACCACAGGCCTCTTCAAAGTACTTTTCAACTTAATCGTTGTCAGCTCTCCTTCACCGGACATTGCGATAAATATTTTAATTAAATGATGAATTTAGTGGAATTTGATTTTTCAAACATGTGGCAACCCCGCTAAATATAGTTCAGAAAAAAATTTTAAAACCCCTTTTGATATCCATATTCTAATAATCCTTAATAATTTTTAACTTAGTACATAGATTGAATTTAATTTTTTAAACATGTGGCAACCCTCTTCCAACACCTCAAAAATATTCTTAGCAATCAAACTAAAGATTTCTTAATATTCCTTCCTTTGACATCCATATTTTGATATTTCATATACATAACTTATGTATAAGTAAACTAAATTCGACATTTCAAGCAGGTGGCGACCCTCTTCAAAATATTTTCAAACTACTACATTCTGAAACCCTTTTCGGTTGGTACCTATAGCACCAAACATATTTTTCTTGCCTAATATGATTTTCTAAACCGGTGGCAACCCTCTTATAGTTCAGCTAAGAAACAAGCTTTTCAAACCCATTTCGGTTGATATCCATTTTGTTATAATTGGTCTATTTTTTTTTAATAATTCGAATATAATTTTTTAAATGGTGGCAACTCTTTTAAAAAAAGTAAAGCTTATTGCACATCTACAGTCCAAGCCTTTTAATTTAACACCTCATTTTGGAAAATCGAACAAACGGAGAGGATATGATGGCATTGAATATTAATTAATTTGTATTTAATTGTTCAATAGATGGCAACTCTTTTCGAAAAACTAAAACCAGTTTGCACAGCTACAGATCAAGCGCTTTAATTTGACATCCAATTTGCCTGGACAAAAAATCTCTTCGCGTATTATATACATATATAGTTACTACAACGAAAACCAAGTAGACCAGAAAGTTGCAAATCCTCTACAATATTAATTGATATTCGCCAACTTTCAAAAAATGGACATCAAAATTTAAAATTAAAAAAAAAACTGGTGTATAAACTTTTATAGCCCATTTAATTTAAGTATCACATTGTGCTAAGAGTTCGCGTTGATTTTTGAGAATTTGTTTTTTTGTTCCAGGTGTTGCTCATTTTCTCCCGTATGTGTAAACAAAAAATTTAAACACATTTTAGATGGAAGAAAATGTGTAACACGGTCTGCAACGTATGCACATATCCCATCGATCGTCTTCGAAACACTTCGATTTTTCAAGCGCTTCACATCCCTTAAAAATGCGCTTGCGGCAACACTGATTACAATGTGCATAGTTAGGTATCAGACGTAAGAGGCCTAAGCGAGTTGTAGTTAGAAAAATATTTAAAAAAAGGAACAGTCCAGCGCCTTCGTCTTGGTCTGCANAAAAAAAAAAAATGTAATTTCAGAAAATGCTAAACATCAAGGGCATATTTATTTTGAAGGCATTTTGCAGCCGGCATATGTATATTTGCTGAATTTTCTTCATTCTCTATTAAGATGACCTAATAGAATACTGTAAAAATATATATGTATATATATTTATTTTTAACTTTATTTCCTAACAGGTTGCAAAAATACCTCATTCATTGCATGGTCATCTTAAAAGCATGAAAATATGAATGTATAATTGTGTTTTATTCTATGAATCGTAGAGCTTTAATAGCACGTCCCTTTCAACATAAACATAAATCGGGTGAATGTAATGATGCCCTTGGAAAAACAGCCAACGGAGGACGAGATTAGAGAGCGATGAGAAATTAGATAAGGGCGGCACTTTACGACAACTTGGGTGGTAATTTAGGCAAATGAAGTCGTAATTAAGCGGCAAAGGTGTTAAAAAAAAGGGCGGACAACAAATGCTTTGACTTGCCTGATAGCGAGGCAGGCAACAAAAGCAGTAGTTAAAATTGCTTTGGACTTGTGAAGGTGTTTTATTATGTTTCCGACAGCTGCGCTTGAATAGTACATAAATCATTAAGTGATGAAAATAGCACAAATCCACTTGTAGTACAGATTTTCATTTCTTTTGCTATTGTTGCTGGCACCTGATTTTCTGTTTAGGTATTTATTTATTGTTTGTGCTTACAAAACAAGTTTGACGTTTAAAAGTCATTTTATAACTTTGAATTTTTGTATTTTATTTTCTTTTTGAATTTCTCTTCACAAAGTAAAATGGCAAAATTGTGAGTGAAGGATTTCAACTTTTTTAATTAAGTCAATGTGCAACTACATATGTATGTGTTGTGTTAGTAATTATTAACGGTGCACAGCAGGAAACATAAGTTTTCCAGTAGTCAATAAATAATTTTCCTTCAAGTAGTTCAAGAATTTCCTGTTAATTTTACTACATATCGAAAATACCTATAAACCAATAATTACACGAGCCAAAAAAATGCAAAAACATTAAAAATCATACAAGAAATTGTAACTTAATGTAATGAAGCAGCAAGCTCAGTATTTGGATTACTTGCGAACTCAAAAAAGTTCTAGATATCTGCGATATGCTGCTGAAATGTGCAAAAATAAAATTTTTCGAAAAGATGGAATAGAAATGTTTTTTTTTTAAGAATTTAGAAAGCAAACGGTTTTGATCCTGACTGTATCAAATGATGCTGGTTTTGAAAGTGTGTGTTGTTTTTTGAGCTTCTACCAAGGAACCGAACAAATCAAGTTGCTTACTTATAAACGTGTAAGGCTTTCAATCGTAGACGAGTTTAAAAATTATTGCAGCTGGATTAAGAAGTGTCGAAATACTCAGCATACATACTTCGCTGACCTTATCCTTCTACTTGTTTCGATTTTATAGGACGGTAAAACAGTAGTTAGTTCAGTTCTTCGCCTATAAAAATAGTTGCTTCTATGAATAATTCTATGACGAAGTCGCGGGAATATCAAACACAGCGGAGAATAAGTCATAGATTAATTATTATTAAACAAGTGCACTACGACTTTCCTGCCAGCATTTTCTTATCGTGGAATTCACTGAGAAAGCTATCGCTTTTTTCGAACTCTTATCCGCATTCGGGATGAATTGTTACGCTTAGATGTCACGTCTTTATAAGACCAAAGAAATGCTGCATTTAGGAACTTTTCCGATACGAATGAAAGTAAATTGTGCGACAAGGAGGCTCTCTGAGCTTATCCAAGAAGGAGTTATGAGTCTCTTTGATTGTCTCATTCCTTTCGACTTCCACCAGTGGACAGAAATTTGAGATTCCTCCCAACTTCTAAGTAATTCTGCAGAAGTGCCCTTTAGTTGCTTTCGGTCCCTTTGTCTGTCATGTATGTTATCACTTCACAGCAGTACCTTTTAGGAACTCCGTCGACGAAGAACTTCACGCTAAAAAATTTTAATTTTTACACGTCACAATGAGCAATGTTTGACAGCGATTATTTGTGTTGTTGTGGTTTTTTCCTTTGCAATTTATTAACTTGGTAGCTGAATATTTGTCAGCCAGAATACCAAAAATCATGGCAATCTGAAATCATTTAATTTTGGCATGCTATAATTGAAAAGGGGCACAGTGTGCGATGGTCCGGTGAAAAGATCCTTTGATTCCGCACCCATGGGTGGACAACGAAAGTATGTAGTGGTTTCCAAGAACGCAATGGAAGAAAAAAGTGGGGAAGGACCTGTCTGCACGTGACACAGTGATATTTGGCCCCCTATTCGTAAAAAAAAGGATTTGTTTTGGGGTTTTATTTTCTTGGGTTGGCTAAAATGAAATACTATGTCCAATACAGGTCCCGAATGTTTGCACCTGTTTGTATGATCAGTGGTAAAGTTTTAGTTGACGCAGCGCTCTGTAAAGTAAAAATGTAACGCTAAAGTTTAAAATAACGACCACAAAACCCCCTTTAAACCGAAATTCATGACATTTTTTAAATTATGGGTAACAAATATCGCTGTACGTGGGACCCACAACTGGCGCGAATCCGCCAAGGAGAGAGGCAACTACAAGTGAAGAGGTTTGGTCTCGGCCCAAACCGACAAACGGTTGCAGTGCCAAATAAAAAGAAGAAAAAAAAAAACTTTTTTTCGGTTTACATCTCATCTGCTCGAGAAAGAGACGTAGGCTTCGTAGGGCCTACGGATATCAGAAATCTGACCAACTTCATTCTTAGCACCATCTAGGAAATATAGGTAAGCACAAGCTCCAACGCGGTGTAACAAAAAGCGCAGAGCCTAAGTGTTTCCGGCATGGGCAACCGTTTCAAACTAACCTAACAGCAGAAGAAATAAAAACCCAGATTGTTAAAAAAAACGCAATTTCTGAAAAAAATCGCCAAAATCGCAATTTTTTTTTAATAAAATTCATGAAATCGATTTAATAAATCTTTTATTTTAAAAATGAGATCTTGTTATAATATAGTTTTTAAAACCAAAAACGAATACAATAGCTCCAGAGGGTAATAATAAATAACAGAAATCACTTATATTATAGTGATGTACAAACAATTCTCTTTAAAAATACGCATACTTTTTAAAAATATTTGTTTCATCACATTTTGCAATAGGACTGCGCAATTATTAAATTTATTATAACTCCACTTATATGATTAATCGCAGAATCCACTTTTAAGCGCTCGGAGCTAAAAATAAAATAAAAACCTATAATAAGGCGAGATCAGCTATTTCCACAATTTCTTCAAAATCCCTTAAAAACGGCAAGCGCCTTACAATGTTGGGCGCTTCGATTTATGAAGTTTTTATGATTAGGCGAGAACATGATTATGAATCGTAATATACAGAGCTTCATTGAAATACATATGTTCGGTATAAAAGCTTCATACTTTAGTACGCCGGAACGATTACACTACTATGACTAGGCGTTTAATGTGCGGAGTGCCTTATTAGTCTTCATATAACATTTTATTCGAACTATTCATCATATTTCGAATCTTAGTTATTGTTGAAATCATTACGAAAAAAGGCGCTCAATAAAAGCCTTTGAGTGCGGCAAGCATATTAATATGAAGGCTACTTTACTTATATTTCCAAACATTTTATCGGCTGTTGCGGTTTTCACTCCGTAAGTAATTATCCAAAATTATTCAGTCGGATAGAATGGTTCTGAAAAAAGTTATGCCATGGGAAATTTAAAAGATTTAAATATTCAGTTTCAGCTGCTTCTCTTTCCATCAAATTCAAATAATAAATTGGTAGGTCGTTGAAACCCGCCCTCTTGTGATTCACACACTGTTTTTGGTGACGAAATCAAAGCTTTTTTAAAAGTATTTAATCGAAATCGCCAAATCTGGACACTCTGAACAGCACTCATGCTGTGGTGAGCTTGACTAAAGTTCCTAAAATATTTATTGCGGCAATGTGGAAGAAGGAAAGGGATGGTAGATAGAAAGAATTACCTTAATTGAATTGGAGTATTTTTTTTTATTTATGTGCAAAATCATCTTTATCACGTGTGGCATTTCGAATTCCTTGCTAAAATAAATTAAACCGTAACGTATAATTAATTAGTACACATTTAGTTGTATCAGTTTTATTATATTATTTAACATATACAAATTCAATATATTGCGTGCGAAAGTGGTAAATTTGGAAAATAAATGATGTATGTATATGTATAGTATGTAGTTGCATACATGCAATCCTTTGATATTCCTTTCCATTTAAGTTGATTTTCCTGTGATATCATTACTTATTGCAGCATTTATAATTAGGGAAATATTTTATTGACAACATACTCCATTTAAAGCTTAACAATTGCCTTTGATTGAAGCGTACGCTCTTTTAAGTATCATTATATTTTATAAAGCATTTACATTTATTAAGTTATCCTTCAAATAAATATGAACTGAATGGAATTTAATACATTTCCAACTTTTTGCATACACACTCACACATCTGTACATATATGTATCCACATATTTACATACTTATCAGTCGCTCAATCAATTGCAAATAAGAAGCCACTTGTCATTGTTAGTTACATTCAATAGCGCGTAAACACAATTTATTTCACATGATATACGCATTGTAATATTGGAAATAAGCCTACTTAGGCACATAAGCCGTTTTGACTGACAATCTTATTGGTTAGAGTAAAAATGCGTAGGTGTTCAACCAACCAACCAACCAAGCAGCCAACCAACCAAGCAGCCAACCAACGAACGTTCGTGCGCCGTTGCGTATACGTAACAATTTCATTTGCATACTTGTGTTATCACTGCGATGCTAATAATGTCGGCGACACCTTTTTTTATGTAAGTATTCACAAACTGATAGGATAAACCGAATTCTATCAAATGTGAATAACAATACACAATATTATTGTCACGCATATTTTGGTTCGCTTTTTGGCATTTGCTTACACTTGGCTTAAGTGTAGAAAGCGACAAGCACGACCGACAGCGTTCAAAAGCTATGTAACAAAGCAAATGTAAGGGTTCTTGCTTGAGTGTCCCACATGAGCAATTTATTTAATTTGCATAATAGATAAGGTTGTGCGCAATAGAAACGTGATACTCAAATTGTTATTATTTTACGTTATACTACAATGTTATGCACAGCTTTTGCTAATATTTGTTGATAATAGAAAATGTAAAAGCCAAAAGCAATTTCAACACTAGATACAGTTAGTTGAGGAAAGTTTTTGTGAGAAAAGTGTTCGTGAAAAATGTTCATACATGATGTTGGCCTTGTGTGAGTGAACCAGCGTCAAAATGATTTAAAATTTTTATGTCTGTATTTAATAGCATTTAAATAAATGCAAATACTGTAAAACTACTGCTATTTATGCATATAAATATAAAAATATTTAATAGAATTTTTGGTACGTTGAGAAAGTGGAAAATATGGTGGGTGCGTTTCATACAAAATTTGGCCATAAATATTAACAAGTAATTTTTAAGCAAAACAAAACCGAATTCAATTCTCATATACAAATTTAGGATTGTCGTTAATTTCTTGACGATCCAATTATGGGATCTACACAAAATTAGTATGGGACCAACCTTAAAGGAACCACCTTTCCGGTGATGGAAATATTTATCGAAATCGGTTAACGTGGTCCAAAGTTATGTATGTTACTGACATAAAAAAAAAATATTCCGACGACAAAAAAAAGGCCCTGTAGCGTATTTTTATACAAAAGTTAAGCACTTCTTTATCCCACTACAATGAAATGCTAAAAACGCATTTTCGCAATTAGGCAAACGCCAAATTGATTTTAGACCCACGGTTTCTTGGGCGAATTCGCTTAGAATTAAACGTAGAATCCTTCTGTGCAGTACGCACATTCTGGTAAAAATCTCCCATACAAATTGACCCACCCTAATGTACACACATATTTATTATTTTACTAATGGCAAACACTTTTGAAATAAATCTTTACCAAATATCAAAAATGGCTATATTTTGTTGAAATAAAATCGACCTTGTGGGGATGTTATTAGTTCACTTAAAGTACCACAAAATTTGCCATATGGGTTTAAAATCCGAACGCATCGAACGAAATCTTGTGAATTTTTTATAATTTCCGTAACAAATGGTAGGCTGGATTATCCAAATGGCATTGGACGCTTTAATTGTTCATATATTCCACATTTCACATATTTGTGCATTTTGATTAAACACGTATTTTGTATCGTATTTTCATTTCTCAACAATATTCGAAATTTTTCTGGATAATTTTTTAATGTTTTCTACGCTTTCTTTCAAAAACTTTGTAACCGCCTTAATTTGAAAAGAAAACTAGAAAAACTATTACTTAATTAATCTTACTTTTGATAGGTATGGGAAAGCTACGTATATAAATATTTAAATGCAATTCGCACATATTCGCCTGTATTATAGCGTTACTTTCATCGGCTTTTTATACTGTGCAAGATGTATTGTTCTTCAATAAATAACGATTGTGTGTGTTTTGTGCCAGGCGTAAGACTAAAGTATCCTTTGCTACAATATATAATAAAAAATATTCAGTACTTGCCCGAAAAAAACCTTAAATATGAGTTTTTAAATGGTACAACGTAAGGTAAAAAAATATATATATTTTATTTTAAGATACATTTTGAAATTTTGGCTACAACTCTTGAAAGTTGGATTTGTTTACTAGAAATAATACACGTAAATTCATAAGTTTATTTTCATTTCATTCGGTATCGATTACCGGGAAATTAACCGTAAACTGAAAACAAAAAAAAATATATGTAAAATATATATAGATGTACATAAATAATTCCGTCAATTTCGCGAATATTTTAACGAAAAGATGAACAAAATAAGATATGTTAAAGATAAACTTATGATATTCAAAATAATATACATACATAGCTGCAGCCAAATATAATTTAATTCATCCTGCTAGAATGCCAGGACACAACGAAGAAATTAAATACTTTAAAACAGATTTTTACAATCCAAAATTGGCAAAAAATCAATCAATTGATTTTCCAGTTAAAACTCCATAAAATTATTTACTAATAGATTCAAAATTGACAGCACCATTGCCAGATTCCAAAAATTTATAAATTTAAACTGAAAATTAACTAACTGCTACAATCAGTTAGGAAAATTTTGAATATGGAAAGGAAATGGCAATACAAATATTCAGAATTAATAACAAAACCAAATTGACCACTATATTATATAATAATAATTAATTGATTCAATATGCGGATTGCACAATAAAAGTAAACAACCAAATATTTGAAAACAAATAAATTTAATTCACTGAACAATTTTATTACCCAGCTCGAATGCTCAACCAAAGTTACGAGAGTGAACTACATTTCAATGAATACAGAATACAGAAGACTTTAATAATATTCCATATGTTTGCTTAATAAAAACAACATACATTTGCACATTAGGCATATGATTTTTCAACTTTTTTTTGGAGAGATTAAATCGAAATGGTATGGTGAAATGAGTTTTTATATATAAAACCTGGTTATGATCTTAATTTAAGTAAATTTTTCAAAAAAAAATTCTTATAAATATCGTAAATAGCTCCGAGGGCGAGGGTACTTTACTTTTCTCCTCCGGTATAACTCAAAAAATAGCAAACGGTCTTTACTGTATTTCATAAGGAATTTAATCAGTTACCTATCAGAAAATTTTCAGCAAAAAAACAAAAAACACAAAACTGAACAAAAACAATACCACGAAAGGGCTGATTAATATATACAAATAATTTTAAAATGTTAGAAATGTAGCTGCTTAATTAGTTGCCATAATAACTGCTACTATCGTCGACGTAGAGTCGTTATTATCCATACGAGAGCGATTCTTGCCATTTTATTCTCTATTTTCTTGCCAAAGTTGAAAGCCCAATTGCTTTGAGGGCCCCATTTCATAAACAGGTGCGACAGTTGTCGATTTTTCTATAAAATTTTAGAGCCAGAATTGTTGGCGAAATTTTTTCTGTTTCATATACGCTTGTAGGTAACTGTGCATTTTTTTAGAAAGCGATAGTGATAATACTGGAATATTGTCGACAATGGTGCTGACAATTGTCACTCTGACAAAATTGTCACGACAATAGCGACAAAACTAAATAGCTCCGTCGGAATTTTTTCACAGGAGAAATTTGTAAATTTGTTTATATGGTAATTGAGCACATTTCATCAGTTTTCAATAATTTGAATATTTCTTGAAACTAAAATAATGCAAATGAAATTATTACATATGAATTTCATAAAAATTTCTTATAACTGGCGACAATTTTGTCAACGACATTTTTAAAACCCGACAATGATAATTTATCACCTTTTCAATGGAATTTCTCATGGAATTGAAGCGATGGTGACAATTGTTTTTATGAAACAAAACAACTATGAATTTGTCGAGTTGTCACTGACAATACGAAAAATGCCTGTCGTTACAAAATTATCACTATCACTTTATGAAATAGGCCCCAGTCTGTCAATTTACACATATGCGGTGCATGGTATTTAGAATGCTTTCTTAGTTCTCTGACCATCAAGGCGGTTGAGGATGTACTTTATACCTGCTTTATAATTTAAACTGGCACAATTCAGGACTTTTCAGGTTTAAAGTAAATCATAAAATAAAATTTATATTGAGAAATAACTGCTTTTTTATATTTCTGCATTTTATTAGTAAGTAGTAAGTAATCATTTGCGTACGATCATCCATTTCTCGTTTCTGAAGGTATTTTTGCTTATATTAAGCAGTTCATAGCGTTTTATAGTTGATCATTAGGGTGGTCCAAAATAAGTAAAGTCGGAATTTTAATCCCCTATTATTTTATTTTGAAATCAAGAAATATTTAGAGGTCGCTCAAAGCGCTCACAGTTTTCCATGTATTTTATATGGGGAAATACCAACTCTTCGTAGAAATGGCATAGAATTCTTGAAAATCAATATTTTTAGATCAGAAAAATATGGTTATTTTCAGAAAGCTTCCTATAATAAGACTCAATTACTTATTTGACCATTTTTTAATACTAAAGATTTTTTATTTATCCCCTCATTGCATTTTCTGGCATTTTCTAGTGCTTTGGCAGGCCTACAAAATAAGTTGCTAAGAAAAAAAGTTAAATAAATAATTGGGTAGTACTACTGGGAATCCTATGAAGAGAAACAGAGTTTTCCGATCGAAAACTATTAATTTTTAAAAATTATATACCATTTCTACGAGAAGTTTTTTTTCAGCATATACAATACGTAAAAAACTATGGGCGCTTTGAGCGCCGTCTAAATATTTTTTGATTTCAAAATAAAAAAATAGGTGTATATTTTTTTCGGCATGGAAATTCCGACTTTACTTTCTCACATGCATTTTCGGACCATCCTATTGACCATTGAACATTTCAATGTGTTTAACTTCTCCTCGCTCTGTGAAAAAACGTATTTTACGCCTATCTCTATGTGATGTTTGCTGTTTTTTTTTAATGGAATGGATTTTATTCAAAAATTTAACTTCTGCGTTTTTTTTTAATTTTTTTTGGGCTTAATTTTGCAGAACTTTTTTCCTTTTCAGGATTATCGAAAATCTACTCAGGACAGTTTTAATTCTTATTTATTCTCTCAAAAATTTAACTTCTTCGAATTTCTCGAAAAAATGGCGTAATATAGCAGAACTTTTTTTTCTTTTTCAAGAACTCTAGAGCTAATGAAAAACTACTCAGAACAGCCTTACTTTTTACTTTTTTCAAAAATGTAACATTTTCGAACTTTTTGAAAAAAATGTTTTTTGGCGTAATTTTTTTCTTTTCAGGAATTCTAGAACTTTTGGAAGGCCACTTAGAACGGTCTAGGTGATTTTTCAAAAACTTTACCTTTTCGACTTAAAAAAAAGATGTTTTTTTCGGTGTAATATTGCAGAACCTTCTTTTTCCTTTTCAGGAACTCTAGAGCTATTGGAAAACTATTCAGATCAGTTTTAAATTAAGTTAAACATTATTCTTAGACAACACGGGAAAACATATGCATGTATGTATATTAAAACATATGTAAGTGTGTAAATTATATAGCTTGCACTACTTAGATATGGTGTAGAAATTAGGGAAATATTTTTAGAATTATGAAACGAAAAATCAGTTGTTACTGGACCACAGTTACCGCAAGACTCAATTTGATGTCTTGTTATAGAGTACACGCAAATTTAGAGGCCGGCTAAATAAGATACGGGCAGAGATGGTTTTATAGATTTTTTCATCATTCAGATCTTATTCTAAAAATAGTCGATAAGTAAAGAAACAGTTCACCTTGTTCAAATGTGCGCTACGACAGCAATGACAGCAGCTATTCGAACTCCCACTTGATGAGGGTAAAAATTTTGCTCACTTGGGGTCATACATACATACATACATATACTTACATAACTTCGATTGTCCTACACAATTTTGTACTACGAACGCAACATCTGTGTTATCGAAATAAACTCAAATATTGCAGAAGGTTTCCGAAAAGACATAATTAAATTTTAACTTCTAGTAAAAGTTTACTTCATCTTTAATCCATTGTGTTAGATATTCTTTCCTCACATCTGTTGTTTGCTGAAATTTATCTAATTCCTTTTGTTTCTTGTTCTTGTAAAATGTAAGCAACAATCTCTCTCTGTGCAAATTAATTCTATATAACATTAGGTCCATGTGTTCCATTTATACGATATATGTATGTATTTCATGTGCCGGAAAAATGTTTAGTGTTTGCCGGAAATTGAGATTTTTTTTTGTCGATTATTTAATACATCCCATGGCTATACTAAGCCATTAAAGCTGCACAATCTTTTGTTGAGAATTTCACAATACCACAAAATTGAATTTTCACGCACTCAAATATACCTAATGACATATGTATGTACATTAGGATGCGTCGCTCTCCATAAAATAAAATATAAATATGTACCTACTGTTTTTGCATCGAAATTAAAAAAGACTTCCATCAAAATATTTCCGATAAAAATTAAGGTTTACGTGAGCTGTACCGATTTGAAAATTCTTCAATAATCTCTTTGTTTGATTTCGTTGATACAATTTTTAAAATTTTTATGCAGACCTTTTACGCTTAAACTCTTCCATTAACTGAGGTGATTTTTTGGAAAAATAATAAAAGAAAATTATTTTAATTATAAAAATCTAGATTTTTGGAAATATTTTTAAATCGGTCCTATTCAGGTAAGTCTTAATACTTTTCTGAAATATTTTGGCGGTAACTGTAAAGTATAGCAGATTGTATAATTTCGGTGGAAACCCCGCGCCAATTTTTTGGTGAGGCAACCTACTGTTCATATGTATCTATAACTATATACGTATGAATGCACATTAGGATGATCCAAATAAAGTAATGTCGGAATATTAATGCCCTCACCTCCTAGGATTGTTCTATGTCGAAAAAATATACCCCTATATATATATATATTTTTTTAGGGGTCGCTCAAAGTGCTCAAAGTAAGAAATGGTATGGAATTCTTGAAAACCAATAATTTTCAATCGAAAAATTGTTTATTTAACCATTTTTTATACCCACGATTTTTTATTGGTGCCCACATTGCATTTTTTGGGATTTTTGGAGGATTTGTAAGTGATTGTTACTATGAAATAATGGTTAAATAACCCATTGGGTATAATTATAGGGAATCTCCTACAGAGAAGCAAAGTTTTGGGATCGAAAAATATTCTATACCATTTCTACTAAAAGTTTTTTTTCCCCCTTATAAAATACATGGAAAACTTTGAGCGACCTCTAAATATTTTTTGATTTCAAAATCTAAAAAATTATTGTATTTTTTTCGGTAAAGAACATACCTAGGGGGTGACAGCATAAAAATTTCGACTTTACTTTTTCTCATGCATGTCTGCACCACCCTAATGCACATACACACCAACTTTCAAGTCCGAGAAGTGCTGTTTCCCATTCAAACACTTAGGTTTATTTTATTATGCCTTGATTTTGACACTCTGCCTCTTAAAGTTGGAAACTCATACCATATCTATAGTACTTGCGGTAGTACGTGGTAAGGCAGAAAAGTGGTATGCACTTGTATGATTGTGTGGACATAGTAGCTTACCAAATAAGCAATTTCCTTACTTCCTCTTATATACGCTTCCAGATTTTCTGATAATGCTTATAGACGTGGCGTAATTTTGTTTTTTTTTTTTTTTGTATGTAAGTATGTACAAATGTATATCTTTCAATCTTCTTCACCCTCTTCTTCTTCTAGCTTCGCCCGTTCCTTGTTGGCGTAATAATCTTTTGAATTCAACTTTTTCCTCTTCTTTTCCCCTGTTGGCTTTTCAGCCGATAATTTTTTACTCCGCCATTTTAATCTTGCGCGTTGAGTTTTTAAGCGTCTTGCCATATTAGCGAATGCAAGATTTGGCTTAAAAAAAATATGTAGCATAAACTTTACAAACTTTTAGCTGTCACTGTCAAATTAAATTTTTATTTTTACACTTTGGCAAATGCAAGTGTCGTTGTCAGTGAGTTATTACTTAATGTTTTATTAAAAACTTTTTGACAAGGGTATGATGCTGTTTACTTATAAAACGTTTTTGATTATTTTTTTTTTCTTAGTATTGTTGAGAAGGGTTTTATGTAGGAAATACGAATACTGTTAACTTGAAAACCTTAGTCCCAAATACTGTAACTTACTAATTTTCGAATTTTAATTTGGCAAGTTAAAGTTTTTGCAACCCAACGTACATATGTATATATAAAGTTAGTAAGTCAACAGTTTTAACATTAATTAAGGAGTAGAAAGCGGAACACCACACAATGCGACTGCAGCAGCTAAAAATAATAAAAACGGACAAGCGAATTCTGAAAAAGCAATTACGTAGCATCACCTGCAAAGTGGCCATCTACCAAAATGGAAAAGAGTTTTTGATCAAAATGCACATTTGCAGCCATGGGACGCGCATAAAACAACTAGATGCAATGTAAAAAAAAAAAACTTTTAAGAAAAAATTTTAATTTTGTCGCTAGTAATTTAAATTAATTTTTGTACTAGTATGGATAGGATTCTACGTGTAATTCTAAGCAAATCTACCGAGGAAACTATGGGTCTAAAATCAGTTTGGAGTTTGCCAAATTTTGGAAATAGGTTTTGAAGAAAATGTGAAACATTTCACTGTGGCGCCACCTGCTGGAAATGCAGAAATGGATTGCTCATACCAAAAAACCTCTAAGAGCATGTTTTTATACAAAGTTTAAGCACTTCTATACGACACTACAGCAAAATGCTAAAAAAACGTATTTGCCCAATGTCGCAAACTCATCAAACCAATTGTAAGAGGAAAGTAATAGAAAATGTGCAAAATCTCGCACGATTTGCATATCGGTGGCAGTGAGGCAGGTGCCCTCAGGCTCAGAGAGGGCAATATGTGGAAGGCAACCAATTTTGACACAGAAGCCAGCACTGATTACCTTCGCCTGTTTATCTGAGGTTCAGAAGAACGTAAAAGTTTTTAGTTTGCACGTTCCGCAGCAATTTCTGCGCTCTTACCAACAGCAGTTTTCCGAAACTTTTAGTGCGTTACAAAGCACTATTGGAAATGATCGCCGCTTCAGGCCATGCTTTATCTCAAAATTAAAATTGTGGCAAAAAATACCAATATTGTAATAAAACCGCGAAAGATATTTCGCAGATTTTTTCACATTAATCCAGAATTTGAAAAATTTTATCGCAATTGAAAAAAAGCATAAATCGCTACACACATATTCATGTGGATTTTATTTCTTAGTTGAAATTGCGAATTGCTTAAGATTTTTGCCAAAAACCAATTAACATAGTTAATGCAGCAAAGCCTACTAGTATTAATTTTAATATGTAAATAAAAGCTTTTTTTTGTTGGTTGCAAAAAATATAATATCTGCACGTGTATATAAGTAAGTATGTTTGCATGAACATTTGAAGAGTGAGTTTCGCAACATATAACTGTGTTTCCATTTCATTCGCTGTTTTGTTGTCAGTTAGTTAGTAGGTATATAAGAAATTATGCCAATTAGCAACCAAAAGGCCTAAAATTTCTTCTTTGTAGTTTTCAAATCAATACGAATACAAATATGATGAACTTTTAATTGGTATTCACCAATCGCACTAATTTGCAACCTGAAGCATTTTTTTTGCCCGTGTCAAATACAGAATTCAATTCCAAATTATTAAAAGTATGCATACAAATTATTAGCTATAATTAATTTAGCGCTACTGCACAAGCTTATTTCCTCTTATGCGCCCACATACCTGCACCCACATATTTATATGTACATACCTAAAGACGTCGTATGTAAATATCAACGCAATAAATTTCGTGAATTGCTGCCTAATTAGCTATTTTAGATTACTTCCGATGTACCTGCTTCATATTTATGTATGTATGTGAGCCATTAAAAACTTTTAATTTCTGTGGCATCCGCGGGAGCTGACATTTTACCTGACCGCTAAGTTAGAAAAGACCTTCTCAAAGCGGTTTTGGATGTGTAAAATAAACCTGCATGTCTCTGCAGGGCTATACGACACACTTTTTCGAGTAATTGCGCATGACTTGGTTTCCGCCAGCGCTCGCTCAATTAGGAAATATACTGCTGCAACCGAATAGATCCTACTAAATAATTTTCAGCATGCTCTGACTAAGCTTAAAGGCGTGATTCTTACCGGCCTATCCATAAAGATGTTTATTTCACTCACCGTTGTCACGCAGTTCAGCAGCCAATCGATTGCATTCGCTTAACACTTTACAATTCGCGCTACTTTAAACCGCTAATTATGAATCCGAAATCAGATTTAAAAAATTCAAAATGGCGGATCTATGTTCGGTCTACCATTTATCATGGAAAAGTTTAAATCGAACGGACGCACATGTCGTATGAGTTACCTAGACGAGATGAGAATGTTCAGCGATAGCTTAAAGGTGAGACCCTCAATGGCTAGAAGCGTCGCCTCGGTGTAATTTTTCATACATATATGAGCCATTCTTACCGTTATATATTTCTTGTCTATGTGTGAAGAGCAATCGGTTTTATATAAGGTTTTTATAAGGCTCTTAATAAAGAACATATATTCTAAAAGAGATTTTTAAGGCACAGCGACATATTTTTAAAGGACACTTCTTTTATCCTTTTTTCTTTTCCATTTCATGATTAGTACAAATCCTCAACAAATTTTAACTTTTAGATCTCTATAAGTTTTCTTGATTCAGAATAAGCAACAAGCAAATTTATACACTTCTATAAATTTTAATTCTTAGAGAAATTGAGCATTCTCTTTTCGAAGTAGGGTTTGTCTTCATAAAGATCATAAATACTATACTATGTATAGTCATACCATTTCGTATTTTTGCTAGAAAAAATGCTTTCTTTAAGAAGTTATATACTTATACATACACATTTTTCTGTTTTGATTAACTGCTCTTCCTCTTTTCGAAGTTGGATTCCTCTTCACAAAGATCATGAATACCATTACAGACTTTAGTAGATAACAGAGGTCTGCGATGGTATCTCCCTTAAAAAAAACTAATTAGAAATTAGGGAAGGCATTAGTACTGAGCTACGAAGAAAAATAAAAATAAAAAATTCCATCACGTAAATTTTTCGAGAAAATTCGTTTTTAATTTTATTTAATGTTACAGCATATTACTAGCATTAACCTCGATTTACTGAGGGTTTTGTATATGTTTGCTCGATTCATAAGGGAGTTAGCATTGTCAAACTCTGCCAGTGCACTATTTTGGACTTTAGTACACAAATTGGTTTATAAGTGTCTTTGGACAGCAAAAAAAAAACAAGTTCGAAAGGCAAAAAATTAAAATGTTCGTTTTTTTTTTTATNAGAAAAAAATACCGAAAAAATTCGACATTTCAGTCTCAAAATTCAGCTCAACTTAAGCAGCAATCAAAAATGTTTTCTTTGCTCCTCAAACGGCTCGCCAACACGATTCCACGCAATGGCTTTACGCTTCCCAAAAGTGTAAATTGAAAAAGTGGTGGAGAATTTAATTATGGGTGCACATTCTCGGAATACCAAATTTGTTAGAAGTCAGTTACAGGAAATAATTTGCTTTGTTTTCTATGTTCAAAAATATGAAGTCATCATTGTTGGCATGCCAAAGGCTATCGAAATGTCAGTGGAAAATGGTTTTAAAGTAGAATGAAATAGAATGTTGAGTATGTATTCGCGATGCTCGTCAGTTCATTGTAATAACTGTACGTTTGTAAGTATAGGCAGACATAAATAATATACAACTTTGTATGCTAATGATCCAATACATAAATATGTATAATAATGTGCGTATAAATTCATAAGACCGTGACTCATAAACAAATAGCTGGTAAGTAGATGAGCTAACAATTTAAATGATAAAGAAATCAAATGGAAAATAACAAGTGACAATGCCATCTGGTTGGGGATTAAGAAATTTCCAAGGCAAATATACATACATACGTACGTACAAAAGCTACCAACATTCAACTACCTACATATATACATAAAAGTAAAATTTTATCTAGCCAATGTGCGGCGAATTAGAAAATATTTTGTAAGCATTTACAAATTGTTGCCAAGCCAATGAGTGCGCAATTC
>NW_016166582.1:0-23817 GCF_001687245.7 Rhagoletis zephyria | reverse complement strand
GCGAGGAAACTTCTCGAGTCTTCTAATTTTATCTCCTTGATATGATGCCGACAACGAGGTTCATTTCTAGACTAGGTTGATATCTGGAATTTGCCATAAATAGCTTTGCTCTGGTTTTACGTTCTTTGGCAAATTACGCTCTGTTAGCCATAAATTTTACTAATTTTTGACCGACTTTGAATCAAGACCCCTGGACTATATAGGGAATTCATTTATATTTTAAATTGCATTGTCATCGTGATTGGAACTATGCTGAAAATTTCAAGTCTCAAACTTGTCGGGAAGTTAGTTTAAAATCGATTGGAAATTTCCACGATTTGCGCGGGATGACCAAGTTAAATAAAAGCTTATAAAAATGCTAAATATCAGCCCCAATTGCAATCAAAAGCACCAACTATAATTACATTTTCTTGACCAGTTTCTTGATAAAAAAAGCTCTAGTGTTCAAAAATAAATGTAAACATTTGCCATTCGAATTGGTGGCATGTGGTCAGCTCTATGTAAATATGTGTATATACACCTATTTGCAGGCTTTTCAATAATATTTTTGCACGATTTGCTTTGCTGTTATTTTTAGTAAATTTTTCTATTCCACTTTAGCTCCTTTTTTGCCTATTTCTTATTGCCACTTTTACAGTTGACGATATAAATGCGATAAAATGTTGTTTGGCTCTGTGCAACGCGTTGTGGCATTAAAACGCCCTAACTGCAACACCTAAAATAACAACATAGATCTGGTGTTTTCAGCACTTTTCCTGCACTCCTTGTGTGCGTGTGTTTGTATTCCATTGCAGCTAAAATCACAAGAACAGCTAAGCTAAGCAAAAACTCCAGCCAACTAGTAAAATATACAAAGAAGAAAATGCTAAAGCAAAACGTAGCCATTGAACTGTACCCCCTCCACCTGCCATTTGAATTCGCGCGCGCCCACCTTCAATTGCTATCAACACCTCAGCAATTTAAGCGTCATCACAAGCCAGTCGTCAGTCAGTCAACTAGTCAGTCGGTTGGTTGCTTGGTTGGTCAGTCTTTGCCGCCATTCATCGAAGCAAAGTTGGCGCTGCTTTTTTTATCCTTCTTCTTCTTCTTCTTGCTGTTAATTGAGCGCAAAGGGATTGCGGTGTAAATGTGACTTTCTATTAAACTGTTGGCCTTTTTCTACACACTTCTTCCTTCTGCTCCACACCTCCATTTCGCCGGCATTCATTACCACCGTTTGCTGCTGCTTCGACTATTTCTTTTGTCTTATTCTTCCACTGCGAATATAATAGATGGTTACTTGCGCCTTTGTTGTTGCTGCTGCTGCTGCCGTCATTCTATGGCTAAGTATATGTGTATGTGTGGCAGTAACTGTGGCAAGTTCCAATTGGAAAACTCAACAAAGCTTTAACTTTATTGCTTTCAACTAAATTAATTTACTTTTCCTCGAACCAACAAAACGGACGTCGTCGTCGGCGACTGTATTTAGCATTGCAGGGACAGCAACAAAAAAGTAGATATTATTAGCAATAAAAATAACAACAAAAGGCAGTGCATATGGTTGCAGCACACAGACAAATGCATAGCGATTGCTGGCCCACCACGCGTCCATTGGGCGACGACGACAATAATGCACTTTGTGAAATATAAAATAATAAAAACCTAACAAAACTGCACTAAGACCCTATTTATACATATATCGTCTAAGTGTGTGTGTGTTTGTGTGTGTGCGTATGTAATGCATTGTATGCAAGAAATAAATGACTAAAAGTAATAAATGAAATACAATTAAATATTTTACGCAAACAATGCAGCAGTATTGCCGCCGACCAATTGTCGCGACCAGTCGGTCACCAAGTTGGCGGATAAAAAAAAATAATAATAATATTTATGTGAACTCAATATGTATCTACCTATTTTGTGGGGCACGCGAAAAAGTTGGCCAAGTCAAGACAGACGTTTGGATTAAACAATAATTTGATTAAAAACAGTAATTAAGTATTTACTTTAGCATACGCAATGTTTCGCAAATGCTATGGTTCGGTTGTTATGCCCAGATTAAGTGATGCCTCCACCAACGCTAGTACCTAAACGATGGTTTGGGGGCTTAGTCGAATCGATAATCAATACTAAGGGAGCGGTAGGTGGATTCTCTAGTTTAGAACCTCGCCCATTTCTTTGCTTCGCTTTGCTGGATGATGACTAAGGACTGTAAACCCCTCTAATCCTCTTTGGTAGACAACACCGTGCCTATTGGTAGATTTACCGCCAAGGGGCTCCCAAAAACCGGTTGTATTATAATAGCGTCCGACCGCTCTATGATGAAATCTCAAAAAAAAATAAATAAATAAAAATTACCACTGCGATTGCCTAATTGAGCAATCGAGCAGAACTCAAAAGTTAACAGGAAAAGTTGGGTTCGGCGGAGGAAAAAGGAGGTAGCTGACCTCGCCCGCTAAAGCTTAACAGGAACAAAGAAACAAAAGATCTGACAAGTCGCAACAAAAGATTTCTCTGAGAATCATCCAGCGGCTAGTTTAGGTAGTAGATGCTACCGACTGACTAAGAAAGACTTGTCTGAGCCAGAGAGATTGTGTACACAACGTGTAAGATCTTTTTCTTTATTGGCGCTGTGACCGCCTAAGCGATTTTGGCCGAGTCCAAAACAGCACGCAAGTTGTTTCTCTTCTATGCAAACTGGCGCTAATTTGGAAATTTCAAGTGAAGCCAAGTTCTTTTCCACTTGATATCTCCAAGGCCGAGGAGGTGTAACACCTTTACTACAAGAAAATTGCTAAAGTGTTGCTAAAGTGTCAGTCCTTGACCAATATACAGGGTGAGGCAATTGACCAAATAGAAACGCCATATTTTCTTTATTTATGAAAGATTTTTTTTTTTGCATTAAACTAAAAGTGTTGACAAATGCATTCTCTTAAGAACTGTATCGGCGGTTTTCAAGTTGTCTGCACTTGGCCTAAATGATACCCTTCAATGAAGTCATCGCACAATGGCTGTAAGTAGCTCTTCGGTATTTTGACCTATTCCCGGAGAAGCGTTTGTTTGTATTAAAGACATACATATGTAGTTCTGAAGCCCTCGGCAGACCAACATTTGGATCCACTTCCCATATAACGGTATTTTCGAAAAATACAAGAACTACCATATTTCAGTAAATATTATTTGCAAACTGTTCAAAATCAGTATGTGAAGTAGAATTTTGGTGCAATATAATATAATTATGAATTTTTTGGAAGAGGGGCGTTACCCCGCTCACTTATGATGAAATACTGTATCTTAGTAGCCACTTATCAATCCTTACCAAACTTGGTACGAACCTTGCTTAGAATCCAGCTAAGAAATTTGTTGAAAATCTTTGAAATCGGGCAATAGCCGGCGTGGCCTCCCATATAACGGTAATTTACAGAAACACGAAAACTGCGATAAATCAGCAACTACAGAAGCGAATTCACTTAAAATCGATGATTGCAATAACCAATTAGCATAAAACTATATTATGATAAATTTTTGGATAATGGGTGTGGCGCCGCCCTACTCATGAAGACAAATGTGTATCTTGGTAAGCGATTTATCAATTTCTACTAAACTCGGTGCACTCAATAACCTTGGTACAAAAAGGGATTTTGTTGAAAATTATTCAAATCGGATTAAAATTACACCCGCTTCCCGTATAACGGTAAATTTCAGATAAATGGAAACTCCAATATTTCAATAACTGAGGGCGGTAATTTACTCTAAGTTAATATTTACAGCAATCTCTTAGCAATTAATAAGACTTCTATAGATTTTTGGGAATTGGGCGTGGCACTACCCACTTTATGACTACTACTAAACATGGTTAAACTATATCACTAGGTCTAACTCAGCATATAATCAAAAATGTTTGAAATCGGGAAAAACGTCCCTGCTTATCATGCAAATGTAGTTTAGAGGAAGTTGAAACGACGATATTTGATACCTGCGCCGGGTATATAAAGTTCAGTTGCGCCCGAACTCATACTTTTTTACTTGTTTTATTTTATTTCAATTCGAGTTTATTTTATAAATTTTTTTATTCGCGCAAATATGTATATCTGTGTATATCTGTGATACATATATGTATGTACGAGTATGTGCTTTCACATTTACATTTATAAATACATATGTACATATGTGCGTAATGTAAAAGTATGTTCTTACTTACCAAATTCACTCGTACCTGCATTTTTTTATTAAGTGCTTGGTTTCAGGTATTTAACAACCTACTCATTATATTCCACTAGCCGAATGACAAGGTGTTAGAATTTTATGAAATTCTCCAATGAAAACCGAGAATCAAATTATCAATATTATGTGATGGCTTTTGCGTTGGGTAGTATGGTTATGTATGAATATGACTACATAAATATGTACATATATGTACGTTTTATAAAACGTATGTATAGGTACATAGGTATACCTATGTATGTATACGCGAACATTTACATACACGTGTACATATGCATATATGTAGATATGCACGTTACCGAACCCACGCGACACGACCACAAGATGGCTTCCCATTTCTTCGTGGCGAACACACGAATTTCACTTTTTCACATAATTTCTTAGCAGCAATGAAATAAAATCGCACTATTTATTTATATTTTTTATTACTACTTGCACTTTTACTGCTATTTCACATTTGAACACAAATTAAATAAATTATTCTAACACTTTTGCAAAATATTTTCCTTTTTATCAGAATGAACACGCGCACCATACGAACTTAGGTATATCCGCGGCAAAAGTCTACTGAATACATATTGAAAATTAATCTACACTCTCAGTCCATCACAGCTAATTTGCAATTTCCAAAAAAATTTATTTTTCCAGGTTCTCACCTTAAAAAGAGTTTGAATGAAGATAGGTAACTCACTTGAAAATTCTCAATTTGCAAATTTGGAAATTGATTTTGCGCGAGCCGATTGCGCAGCAAAAAAAAAAACATTTCAAGAGCGGATGAAGTGTGCACGGGAAACGGAAATGAATTCTCACTCAAAGAGAGGTGGAGAGCATATTCATTTTTATTTCCATTTCCTTAGTGCTCTCTTCCGTTATCTTTTTATCACATGATACAAAACTTTAAGCGGAAACACGTAATTGCTCGCTCTCACATTTTCAAGCACAAAATCACTTCCGTTTCTCATACGTGCCTTCTGCTCTTATTTTGTATTGTAAAATGTTAAGGTTAAGAGTACATCCATTCAAACTAATTTATTAAAAGAGTTTTTAATTCATTTTCAGTGATTTTACTATTTTTAAATTGATGGAGAGATGTTTTTCCAGGTGAACAATTATCGGTCAAGCTGTGAGAGTGTATGTAGGCATTTTCAGTATGTATTCAGTGGACATTTGCAGTGGAAGTTAGTTTGGTTAATTTGTGGCTGTGAAAGTCACTTTGAATAAATTTAGTGTAAAAGAAATATACTAATTTTATTCCAAAATATATTACAAGTGTACATAAATTTATTTACTTAAAAATTATACTTACATATAGCTATTTAAAAGCTATTAACGAATGAAGTGAAAAAGTGAAAGCAGTCAATAGTTGGGTCGCGTAGAAAATAGTCGGGTCGCGTAGAAAATAGTCGGGTCGCGTCGGTTCGGTACATTTATGTATAGGTACGAGTGTGCATACGAATGCGTGTAGGTATGTAAATTAGTTTAATTAGTCACATTAATTGTTTTCGAATGTTGCATTATTTTAAAGTGTATGTAAGTGTAGGAAATATATTTAAAAAAAAATATCGCAAAGTAATTTAAATAGTGGTCATGTGTTAGAACGTAAAATGCAAGAAATAGGTACTTAGTTTGGAGATAAATAATAGAAACTATTTCAGCAATAACAAAATCCAATCCATTGCGTCACTGGCTGGTAAGTACATTTCTCATTTTGAACCAAATTTAATTTCCTATTAATTGATATAACGCTGGTTTTGAGTGAAAAGTTTGTAAGTACCTACAATTTTTTCGAAGGCTCATTTTTTAATATAGGAAGCAAGAAAAATCCAAAATGCATCGTTTCCACTTTTTTAAATCTAAAATATATTTACATTTTTGGAAAATTCCAAAATTTTTCCGCTTTTCTCAACTTTTCCAAATGTTGTATTGATATAACAAAGTTTTTTTGAAAATTTCGCAAACATCAACGACCAAAATTTTTTTGAATCTTCAAGAATTACGAAAATTTTTAAATTTTCAAAAACGACGAAATATGAAAATGTTTTCATCATTCGAAAACTTTTAATTTCGTTTGATCAATTTTGTATATTCGACACTTTTACATAGAAAAAATTTGTTAGAATTCCTACAATTCTCAACATTTTGTATAATAAAAAATTAATAGAAATCTAGTATTCATCATTGTATAGAATTATTGTGATTTACATACTTAAATTTCTCAAATTCACAAAGTTTTGAAAGTTTAGAAAATTTTGGAATTCCACTCAATTTATTTACAACTGAAAACTTCAAGAAATTCAAAACTATCAAAACTCTAAAAATTTTAAAAGCGGGGTGTTTTTTAAATTCATATACACGATATATGTTGAAAACAATCCTGCTGGGTCCGCCCCTGTAGAATTCAAACTAGATTTAGCTTAATTCCGCTGGGTTAAGGTTACCTGAAAGACTTTCAAGCAGCCGTCGTTTGCAATATTTATTTACTTCATTCAATTTTTCCTTTAATTAAAATTCGCGGTTTTCAATTCTCTTCATTAAACTGCAGTAAAGGTTATTGATCTTAAAGAAAGTATGTACAAATAAAAGCTCAGATAGTCGAGACTTAATTTTCGTAACTTAATTTAACTTAATATTTTGGCCAACCTATTATATGAGAAACTTTGTTGGCGGTTAGTTAAAACTTAACTTACCGTAAGAGACTTAAGAACCTGTAGGTTTTAGATTCTTAAGTTACGGCCTTACGAAAATTGAGAGCGGTGAGAGAAACAGGCTTGCCAGATTTTCATTTTTGCATTTCTCAAAAATAAATGAACGCAAACATATTTGGTGCATGAATTTTTTTTAATGTGGCATTTTATGCGGCAAACTGTCAAACAGCTGAAAAAGAAAACACAAAAACCGAATATTTCCGCTTCTGGCTTAAGTTGACGTGTTGAGTAATCATTGATGATTTCTTACGGTAAGTGAAATTAAGTTAAGTCTACACCAACTGAACTTTAAAACACGCAAAGAGATTTATGTAAAATAAAATATTTTTCGACAGCTAGCGCCACTCTATGCTCCGAGCAAATATCCTCTTAGCGACCAGCCCTTATTAAATGTGCTATTGTGGTCGCAAATGAAAGTGTTGGCTGCACTTCTTTTGATTGCCTTACGCTAAATTGGTGCGCCACCAACCTCAAGTGGCGCAACACTAAAACAAAATGCACAACAAAAACTGCGAGAAAAAATAAAGATAATAAGCAAAATAAGCTGAAAAAAAACAACAGCTAGTAACTATATATGTATGTAAATGAGAATAAGCTGAGGTTAAGGCAGCAGTGGCAACAGCGACAATGTAGCAAACGGACCATTAAACCTGGCCTGGACCGCTGCGGACGGCTGCAGAAAGCTATAAAATCCAGCCAAGTTAACAGAGGACGATTTTTTATATATGTACCTTTATACATACAGTATTGGCCAATACAATAGCACCCCCATTTCAAAGTGCTATTTTTCCATTCATGTTTATTTATTTATTTTTAGGAATTTTCAATTAAAGTACAGTTCATTCTCTAACAAAACCCACATAAACTTAGTTTTAAAACTTTGTAGAAAACTACAAAAAAATCTAACAAATTTGCAAAATACTAAAAAATCCACATTTTTAGAGAATGAACTGTACCTAAATTCTTAAAAACTAGTAATTAAACATAAGTGGCAAAAATGAGGATACTATAGATATGGCCAATACTGTATGTACATAATAACTGGCATGGACTAGAGCAAGCAACGAATATAAATATAGCCAAACAAATAAAACTAATAGAATTCCAATTCCGAATCGAACGGAAAAGTGCATAGAGAAATGTGTTATTAAATTGGCGACTAATAAAAATCCGGTAATGGCCAAGTGAAAAATGAGCAAAAACCAATAAAGTAACGTGGCGGCGGCAAAGCACACATTTGGACAATACAAAGTTGCTGGTGAAATAAAGAGATGAAAAAGTGATTGCATTGGCGCGAATTCGGGAAGTAGTAAATATGTAGGTATGTATGTGGAAGTGCCGACAATAAAATAAACTGAAATGCAGAAAAGCTAATAGAAATTTAGGGGGGAAAAATATGAAACCTATAAATTTTACGAAACAGATTGGTTTAGTGACCTTTGACCGGTCAGTATAATTTAATAAGCGCTTGAACACTTGAAATGAAATCAAGGATTTTTGTTATACAAAGAAACACTGCTTGTAATTTTTTTTTCTTTTCAAATTTGTAGAGCACAGATTTAATTAGCATTTAGTAAAATAAAAATCAAAGTCCCACCGCCGCCATCGAACTTGCTTTGCTGCCTTACTGCGGCGCGAATCTAATTATTCAATTTTTTCCAGGTTGCTTATTATGCACACTGTCTTATTGGCCCTTTAAGCTTTACACATACACTTGAATTTAACTAAACTTTAAAACTCAGACGCCCAAGTATGTATGTATTACTGCATAAATATCTTATAATCACAAAAACAGCTCGCCTCCAACTGCTTGCGCTTTCACCCATTTTCCAAAATGTCTCCACGGTGGAACCTCCCTCCAATCCTCCACCCTCCCTCCAATCCTCCACCCTCCCTCCCTCCCTCCCTCCCTCCTCCTACAACCATTTCACTTTCTTTCAGCTCACTCTCGGCCCGCCATTGTCTTAACAAATAAAATTAAAGAATAAATAATAAGTAAAAGCTATGTATGTATGTATGTACGAGTATGTATGCAGGTACAAGAAAACATCGCGTCGCGTCTCTCTTACCGCTAGCGGCGGCTGTCGAGACAGCGAAGACATAGAAAGAAATCCTCATTTACGATTACGACGACGCAAAAGTCAATTTGCATAAAATCGATTTTCTCATTTTTCTTCGCCGTGTTGTTGCTGCGCTTTTTTTTCTTTTTTGCTTTTATTGTAATAATTATATTTTTTTTCCATTTGCTTTCATTATTTTTTTATTATTATTATATTTTAGATTAAAATGAAAATGAACAAGCGGTGGCAAGATGTGGGAGTACACTTAATACATACAGCAAAAGAATAAAATTAAAGCAAAAGTAAATGTAATTATACAGCGAGCGTAGCATATTATTAAATATTGTGGCACGAAGGCAGGGGAGAATAAAATGTGGAAAAGTTTGCATTGAAGTGGAAATAAAAAAGGAATATTTATAATTATCAAAGTACATTTAATTTCAGTGAAAGAAAAAAAACGATAATGATGGAGGCGTTAAAAGTTTTAGGAAAATGAAAGAGCAGGCGAAAGCAGGATCACTAATTGCTTAGACAAAAATGGAGAGGCATCCAAAAGTAATGATACGGTTATTCCAAATACTTATGCTGAATTTCCACTATTCCTTAAATGACAAAAATTGTATTAACAAAGTTGTGCATTAGAAAACATTCGTGTCATTACGTTCAAAAAAAAAAAAAAACAAGACATTTAATTAATTGCCATATGGCATTTTTTAAATGCCTGCAATGTTTTTTCATTCCAATGCCTAGTGGAAATTCGGCATTAGTTTCGTTAGAAGTATGTATATAAATTTTGTATATCTTTATATAAGACCTTTTTTCTCCTGGTAGAGTGATTTTTTTTTTAAATATGCGGCACATTAAGGAAAGATATCACTAGCTTAGGGTGAAAAGTTGCTGTGTCCATTTTTACAAACTGTATCAAAATATGAGTTTTAAAAATAGTATACTTATGTATATTCATACCTCATGGCATCCATGCTAGAAATCATCCACTCACCGCTTGACCTCAAGGGTTTCTAGTTAATTTCTCCTAGCCGCCTGATGTGTACACCCTGTGTAAACATTTTTTTCTTTTTAAATTTAAGACGTTACATCAGAATTAGTTTGCTACTGGAATGGTGTGATCTCTAACAAACTGTTTAAAGTCGGCCATTATTAGTATACCGTGTCAGTTCTTTCCCGGAAGGAGGTGGATGTAGTTTTCATGCAGCAAGCGGGAGTGCTGAGCATTGTGGATTGATGCGTCAAGCAAGTTGAGCTTGAGACGGGGCGCCAGCAATTCACTATTTTATTAGGTTTTGTTCTGCGGCAGTTGAGAAGTGCATGTGCACAAATAATTTCGAATATAAAATGTATGCACAGACAGCTTTGCACATACTTGTTTATATAAACGTGATGATTTATATCCGGTTTGGTGCCAGTTGCTTGGGGTGTAGCACACCTTTAGGCACTGGATGTTTTAGTCTTCAAAACAAAAGGAAATAATAAAAGTAATGTATCTCCTGATTTTTTTTTTTTTTTTTATTGTGGCTTGAAGATCGCAGCTCTGGGCAAAGAGTGTTGTTAAGAAGGTCATTAGAACTGGAACAGGCTGGGAGGATTACTTCAAATGCTTTTCAATCGTAGATATTTGCAATACTTAAGATAACGGCCTGTTTAATTGGCGGAAGGTAAAGTAAGGGCGGACAGGATGGTGGTAAAATTTCTTCTCAGACTGAGACCTGATTGGACTGTTTAGATCGTACCAGCAAAACAGTTAGCTGTAAACCCCTGAGTCTTAAGTATTTTTGCAAGAAAATTTCGAAACCTAAAAAATATTGCCTAACGTAAAGGTCCACTTTTTACACTTTTCGTCATATGCGGATCTTAAAGTATGAGATATCGATGCCTTTGTCTTTAGGATAAAATTTTGCGTTCCAAACTTCATTGTCTTCAATGTCGCTAAAAATTATTAAACTTTTGCTAGCGAAGTATTCGATAGGGACTCAATCTTGAATTTTTATTTGTCGTTTGTAGCGGTCGCCTTTCTAGATTTTTCTACATGTACAGTCGGATCTTAAAGTATGATACAATGGTGATTTTGCCTTGAGGAAAATTCGTTGGTTCCAAAGTTCATTGACCTCAAGTATCCCGATCTAGTACCGACCCTCAGAACAGATCATAGTTCTTATCACCCTAACGTACCACCGTAATGTTATTAAATTAAAGCTCTTTAAAAACCATTCCACTTTTTTTAAGTTTTTTGATTATTAAAGTAGAGCTATTTAAAAAAAAAGTTTTTATTGCTGCTTTTAGGTGTCACCACAAAATGCAATAGGACACATTCTTTGTTTTTCGAAATTGCCTTGAAAAAATACTTTAAAGTTTACAGTTTAAACTCAGGTTCTCTAGACCCTAAGAAGTACAAGGAGCTACTTTGCCTGAGTACTTGAAAAATCGTTTTATTATTTCCGGCCCACAACAAATCTAAACCAAACCAAATCCAAGAGCTTAGTCAATACTTAAAACAATAACATATCTAAAAGTATTTTCGTTTTTCTAGCTAGGCTGACTTATTTGACACGTGTTCCTTTTCCTCGTTCGTATTTCATTCTCATTTATAATCCATTCTATGCACGATTTATTCCATACTCACTTCACATGTCATACCATTTTATTAATTTATTTACTAAACAAGTTAATTTTTCTTAACTGCCTCATTACGCTACAAAGCAATTTGGCGCCGATTACAATGCCTTAAATATTCTACAGTACAATAAAATCTACTCAAAACTACCTTATTGTGCCATTCATATGTATAAAAAAATATGTGTACATAGTTGTGTGTCAGTTATGTATTATAAATTATAAAATTACCCACATTATTCACGCATACAAAGTCATACAAAGTCTTTTGTCCTTCCGCTATTTCCATTTTTCCGTCTATATTAAATTTTATTCTTTCACTTTATAATAACTTAACATTTTTTTATTAACATTTAATTAGGTTTTATGTGGCTTTTGCCATTCTACGACTCAATGCCGACATTTGTACGGTTGTGGGAATAGGCAAGTGTCCTTGTACTATAACTAAGTGCATACTTTGCGGCGTTTTTGTGTAGGTACATTTGTATATGTAAGTGAAGTTGCGATGCCAATAGGAAATACGTACTGTACTCAAAGCAATATACTATGTTTTTAATAACAAATAAACATCTAAGGTGACTGTAGGTCCCTCCGCTTTGTGTGACAACATCAAGGCGCACGCCACAAGTCGGAGGAGAAGCTCGGCCAAACACTAACATATGTGTAAGCGCCAATCTATTATTACCCTGCAAAAAATTGTGCGACTAATCTCTAAAGAGAGTATTCCGAGATTACTCTCAATCGGGTACAATTGGGCATTAATTAGTCCCAACTAGTCTCATACGGGTACTAATGGAGGTCAATTAGTCTCGACTCATCCCTTATGGGTATAATTGGAGATCAATTAGTCCCCAACTCATCTCTAACGGGTACTATTAACGATTTAATGATATGTACGCACTTAGTCAATGAAATTTCATGTGCGGCGTTGGCACACAGAGAGAGTATTCGCCTAACAAAACTGAGCACCCCGGTTCGAATCTCAGCTGGCTCAAATTTTTATTTTTATTTTTTAAAAGTGACTAGTCGCTTTTTATACCCGTTCGGGTATAAAGGTGAACAATTAGTCTCTTCATAGGACATGCTCGAACAAAAGCGATCAGTTCATTCCATATAAAGAGATCAAAAGTGGTATTAGTCGCATGCTCCTTTGCGATTACTCTCGGAGTCATCCCGAATTAGTCCCATTTTTTGCAGGGTATTATTATAAACATCTCAGTATGCGGGTAAATTTCATTCATACAATTCACTTTTATTAAACTCAAAAGTGTTTATGAAATTAGTGGCTGACTAATGAAATTAATGTGAAAAAACTTTACTAGAAGTTTAAATTTTTGTCTGCACTGACTTTCCTACAAGTAACAGCTTTACAGGTATGTACGCACCCTGTGGTTAAAATCTCTAGTTCTGAACTGGTGCGCTTCTAGTACATTTAGAACAACTGGCGAATTTAACACGGCGATGTCATGGGAATTGTCCCCCGCTGCATTACCTTTTCTATAGTTCAGAACCAGTCCTAAATTCTATAGTTCCGAACCAGTTCGACGGATGAAAGAAAAAAGTATAATGATTTTTCATCTTCTTGGTTCTTGCGTGTGTGCGATTTTAATTTATTTTCAAAGAAATGTGTTTTCAATTTGAAATTAAATTTGTTTCAATGATTGTAAGAAATGTACCTTTACATACCTTTGGCTGTAGCTGAGTTTGCAGAGGTGCTTGCTGTTATTGGTTAGATCTTAAAATGTTAACAAAAATTTTAGTTTTATATTACCAAACTATGAGAAAGCATCTGCGAAGTGCAGACTGAAAGCGTATTTGAACGAAAAACCCGCCAAGCAAAAATCTATTTAAAGTAAACAAGTCCCCTGCTGCACCCCTTTTTCGCTAGTTCCGAACTAGATCTAGTTCGTTCTGCATCCCTTTTCCAATAGTTGCGAACCAGTTCTAAATTCGTCATTTTAGATATAGATTTCTTAAACTTCATTTTTGTTTTAACGTACCACATCTCGCTGCTTTTGAACTGGTGGCAATATAGTTACTATCGGACTGGTTAGTTTTTGGCGATAAAAATCTAGTACGGAACTATAAATTTGGTTCACCAGTTCGGGGTTTCCCTACAGGGTAGGTGAATACGCGCGCGTGTATTAAATATTTGTGCTCATAATTATGTCATGTGTGTAGAAGAGTTTAAAAATTCAATATAATGAAATTAACTTAATTGGTAAATATTGTAATTAATTTACTAGTTATAATTGACGCACGAAAAGGCATTAGAATTAAATGAGAATATACAACAAAGCGCTTTTATTAAAAGAAAAATACGTAAATACTTATGTGCTTATCAAATATTTATGCTTAAGTCATGTGTACGCACTCTTAAGTCAATTGTTTTAAGGTCGCATGCAACATTATTATTGTAATTAAGGTTATTTAGAAATTTTGAATTGAATTAAGAGTACAAAAAATATTTGAGAGAAGGTAGCATATTTATCAATTTGTAAGTGGTAGAGTTAGGCAAGCACTTATAACAGTAATATATTTGGAATGCAACCATGCTCTACTGAAAACAATTGCAGTACAGTAAAACCTACTTCATACCCACCGCATTGCGGCAAGCCATTTGAACTCATTTTGAGCTCAAAAGTTGCTTGTGATTCAGTAAGTACCCTAGTGTTCGAAATACACCTGAAACTAACCTAGTATAGGTGATTAGATTGCTCAGTTTTAGTAGATCCCTCGGCCGGTCAACACGTGTTCAGACGTCGCCGGAGGGATCTAGCCATTCTGCATTCCAAGGTTTTCGCCCAGCATTCGATGAGTAGACTAAAAGTTCATCTATCCAGAAGTACATAGAAGACCACATTTGGCCAGTGGAGCCCCCACTTAGAGAAACTTCGACAACTCGCAATCTCATTTGCAAGGTTTCGCCAGTCATGAACGCCCTTGATTTCGTTGAGTTGAAGAACATTTTCACCAGTGAGATGTCTAATTCAATGTAATCGTTGTTTTCTATGAGTAAGACTAGGTTTTCACTGCCTTGAACAACTCTGCCGGTATATCGTCCGCTCCGAGCGCTATGGTTTATTTGTGTTTTTTTTTTTCAAGCTTAGTGATCTTTCCAGAGACCTTCTACATTGGTCTGTGTTTCTCTTCATGAAACGCGCCACCTGTATCGCCATTTATAAGCATTGGGAAGTGTTGCCTCCATATCTCAAGTGTAATCTAGACGTCTGTTACCAGTTTCCATCTTCATCTCCGCAAGAAGCAGCCCCTGCCTTGAAATCGTTTCGATAACTAGCGTTTTTGTGATCGAATTTCCGAGCCGCGGGTAGATGCCAGCATTCTTACTTTTAAAAAGTCATAACTCTCGCATCCTTTTCGCTCGCGCTTCAATTGGAATGAGAAAGAGAATGGGAGATAGAATATACGGGAGATAGAAGGAATAAGGTAAAGTTGAGTATGAAGAAGAAGAAAGGTTAAAAGGCAAAGATTAAAATAAAAATTAAGAGACCTAAAGGCAAAGAGGAAGGTAAATTTAAATACAAAATATAATGACAAAGGTGGGGTGAATATATAGATGAAGATAAAGATCAGAGTAAAGGAAAAGGAAAAAATCAAAGTGTAAAGATAAATATAAATTTCAATATAAAAAAGAAGTTAGAGGAAAAAATAGAGAAAGAGAAACAGATAGAGACAAAGAAAAGAAGATAAAACTGGAGTATGAAATAGGCTATGTTCAGGTATGCTGTGTAATGCTATGATATGTTATGCTGTGTTGTATTATGTTATGTTATGCTATTTAATGTTTTGTTATGTTATATTATATTATGGTTTCTTATGTAATATTATGTTTTGTTCTGCTATGTCGTTCGACGCATTTCACCCCAACTCCCCACAGCTCACCTCAAATCACCTCAACTCCGATCATCTCACCTCAACTAACCTCACAGCTACTCCTCTCAGTTCACCTCAGCTCACCTTAACGGACCTCACTCCAACTTACCTCATTTAATTTTAACCCAATTCACCTCATTTCAACTCGCCTCACTTCCATTCACCTCAACTCAACTCACCCCAGCTAATGTTATTTCACATCAACTTACCTTATCTCACCTCACCTCAACTCATCTCACCATAGTTCAACTCAGCTTAACGCACCTTAAGTTGTCTAAACTCACCTCATCTCAACTCACAGAAATTCAGTTCACTTCTTAACTCAAAACAACTCACCTCAACTCCCTTTAATTTTAGTGGCTGGGCGAACATATAACCTCATCTCAACAACAGAAAAATTATTAATTATATTAATTTGTTCGACACTATAAGATCCTAATACATATATTTTCTGTCTCGTAATACATAAAAAAAAAATAGTTTTCTTTCTATAAACTGAGATCTAACACATTATTTCAGCTTCTACCACACAAATTTTTTTTTTTTTACCTCAAGGACTGGTTGTAGGTTTTTGACCCTTTCGTTAATGTTAAGCCCCCAATTTAATTTCCTATCCAGAATTAAACCAGAGTTAAACCTAAATGTTAAGGCATTATTTCCTAAAGATGGAAAGCTATGTTTCTTTGTAAATAGTCCCAGTTCGGATTGCGTGTAATTTACGCACAAACAGCGATTGCTGCACCAGCTCGAGAGTTTATGTAGTAGGCATTGTATGAGATTAGTCAGGTTTGCTTAATGTGTTCTTCTAGGGGCTCTGCCTTCGCTTCTTTCTATGGGAGTCTTGGGAAGCCCCCCTTACTGCGTAATTTTTTTTTGACAGAGGAGTCTTTTAGTAAGTAAAACCATAAACGTATTATGTCCAACGATATCATTTTACCAGAATTAATTTAAAAAAATGTTCATACCAACTTTAATGCCGCAATAATATCGCTTTTCTAGATTTTCCATTCCTAACAACAAAAACAAAACTTAACTGTAAAACATTGCACTATTGCAATATGCAACGTGTACTTGTATTTGTAGCTAACATCTGCTAATATTCTAAAACAAGTTACTATTGCAAATATTCGCAAATTTCTCGAGTCTCACACACAAGGCGCTAATAAAAATCGCAGCTGTAGCTGAATTACAAATAAGCAAAATGCACTTCGTCCGCACGCCGCCCCAATACCCGCCCCACAGCTGAAATACATTTATGTATTAACGCACATACACACACTTGCGTTCGCATACAGGATACTAAAGCAGCCCACACGCCGCTGCAAATGCAAGGCCAACTACAAACATACATATATCTACTCTTATAGTAGTTTAGTTGGCAAAGCACCAACACCACCACAAAATTACTTTGTATCTACAACTTAAGTACCACAAAACTATAAAATTTACAACGCAACTACTCAACTCAGCTCGCCAGAAATGTAAGTAATAAAATATTAGTGCGATGGACCTACGAGGCAGTGCAGTGCAGTGCAGTGTGGTGTAGTGGTGCGAGCGACGTGCAGTTGCTGTTGAATGAGGTGGGGGGCGGAAGGCGGATAGCTGAGCGAAGTGATTGGGAGGGGGGCTTGTTGTTGTTGTTGCACTGACCAGTCGCAGGATATTGGTCGCCGCCGGTTGCTGAGTGCAAGCATCGAACGAACTGGCGCGCATGTGTGCATGTGTGTGTGTGTGTGTGTGCCAGCTGCCTTTGTAGTCATATAAAATTTTACTTCCTTTCGTATTTGCCTGAGTTTTCGACCCATTTCCCGCCACTCTATCAAAAGCACTTTGTATTTTGTTTTTTTTTTTTTGGTGTATGAAAACTCACGACGATTACGCGCGACCATGAGCGTGTCCGCTGGCTAGTCATAATGTTGCAAGTAAAATAGTAGCGTAGACGTAGCTCAGCCGCCATCGCTGAGATGCATGCAGCATGCAGCATACAGCATACAGCATACCTACATATGTATGTATGTACAACAGTGCAACAAAGTACAGTAAGGGCAAACAATCGTACAACTCAATGCGAGTGCAAGCATCCGTCGCGAGCCTACAGTGTTGCAATTCGAACAACTGCAGCGCGCTTGAACCCTTGAGTCATCACACATATCTACCTAAATACATATGTATGTATGTATGTAAATAGATAAACCTCAACTTGTACTTGAACAGATGTTTTGAATGTATATGTATGTATGCGAGTGTGTGTCTGATCAGTGGCAATAAGAAATGCAGGCGGATAGGCGATGTGAGACGCCCACGCGCGCAATCGTAACAAGGATACCATTTTTATGTGCATTCCATTTTCATTACTTTGCTTTGCGAAAAACAATACCGACGTGACTAGCCAGCACCGTAACTGCGTACGCCTGTGTTGTTTTGGTTGTCGGGCGGCCGGATTGGGAGGCGGGCGCGCAGGTTCGCACATGTGGCAAAGAGATTGCATTACTTTGCTGCAGCTAAAAAGTAATAAAAGGAAAATGCTTTTAAATGCAATTGATTGCGCTAAAATGCTTCAAATGTTAAATGCACTGACGGAGGCACGGAGCAGTGCCAAATCGAATGCAGTATTAGCCAGCAGACGGACCACAATTGTTTGGAGCTTATTTTGTATATTGTATGTTGATGTTGTATGTATGTATATTGAAGTTGAGTAGGCAAATGAAAGGAGGTTGGGTGTTGTTGGAGCCAGCAATGAATATAATTTTGTTATGCATACACACACACATAGTTATATAGATGGATACTTACTTATAAGACAGCGGATATTGCTCTGTAATAAAATGAAGCATTTGTAGATTTTAGTATTATCAAATGATGCAATTAAAAACGCCCGGCTGTCATTGCTTACAAAGGCATGGAAAAGGGAAGTTAGTGTAAAGCTCTTCAATATATGTATGTAATTAAAAAGGAGTGAAAAGAGTTTTGCAATTCCAACTACAAGTACATTAAAGAAATTTCCAAGAATCAAAAGTTTAATTTCTTAATGAATCATGCTACGCTCGACAGATGGGTGGTTAAAAAAAACTGAGTGCGAGTAGGCTCTACACTTGCAAGAAGTGAAACTTCATAGCAAAAGTTCCGGAATAGAAAAAGTTTGGAATATATTTTTTCAGATGTACTTTTTATGTAAGCCTTTTTTATAATAAACTGCTTTGTTGTATACTACATCGAGCCCAAACCACCGAAAAAAATATTATCGACCTTTTTTAAAATTTGAATTTTGTTGCAGAAATGCATTTAGATGCTTTACAAACAAAAATAAAATTTTGAAAAAAAAATGTCGCTTCCACCTTTTGACGGTTAGGGCTCGATATTATTATTTTCGGCTGAGAGAACATTCATATCTCCTATATTAACCGGTGGATTTGGGTTACTAAAATAAGATATTAAATGTTTTACTTCTATTTTATTAATATTTGTCGCAAAATTGCATCGATGGAAGTCCTTCATTTAACCTTAATCTTAATCTGAATATTCATCTTCACCTATATTCTCATCTTTATCTTCATCTTCATCTCCATCTGCGTTTTTTATTTTATCCTTCATTTACATCTCCATCTTTATATTTATCTCCATCTTTATCTTCACCTTCTTCATCATCGTCCTCATCATCTTTTGACTTCGCCTTCATCATCAGCTTCTCCATAATTTCAGAACCTTGATCGCTGTCCGTATAATATATTTTTCTTTGTTGTTGTTGGTGTAACAGCATTAAAAGTTCCCTAAACAGTTTTGGGGCATGTTGCTGAGGTGACGGCCCCCGGCCAGATATAAACCTGGGTCGTTCCAGTTACGTAGACTTGTATTTGGCTGTGTCTTTGCCTTTGTCTTTATCTTTGTCGTTCATCATTCTGTATCTTTTTCTATTTCTTCTCCTTTGTCTCTCCCCGCCCTCAGTGGCGTTCAAGGCAGCCCTTCGTTTTCTGTCCACCATTCAGCAAATACCACTTTCACCGTGGCGGTAATTAGAGAAGTTTGAAATTTGAATTTTTTAAATTTAAGACCATCGAATATTTTATTTAAATATTTTGAAATCAAAAAATATTTTAGGTCGCTCAAAGCGCTCAAATTTGTCCATGTATTTTATATGGGAAAAAAACAACTTTTCGTAGAAATGGCATAGAATTTTGGAATTTCAATGAGCGTACATAAATTTTTCGATCGGAAAGCTCTGCTTCTCTTCAGGAGACTTCTAGTAACAGTAACCAATTGTTTATTTAACCATTTTTTAATACTAAAGATTTTTTTTTTATCCTCCCATTGTATTTTCTGGCATTTTCTGTGGGTTTTGGCGGACCTATAACATGTAGTTACTATGACCAAATGGTTGAATAAATAATTGGATATTAGTATTGGAAATCTCCTGAAGGGTACCGCAGTTTTCCGATCGAAAAATATTGATTTTCAAGAATTCTATACCATTTCTACGAAAAATTTATTTCCCACATATAAAATACATGGAAAACTTTGAATACTTTGAGCACTCACTACCTTAATATTTTTTGATTTAAAAATAAAAATAGGGGTAAATTTTGTTTCGGTATAGAACAATCCTAGGCGCTGGCGGCATTAAAATTCCGACTTTACTGTTTTTGGACCACTCTAATGTATGTACACACTGCATTTATTCATACTTTAAAAAAATCTTCATCGACGGTGGTGGCAATAAATGAGGTTAAAAAAAGTTGTATTGGCAAGTTTTAATGAAAAATTGTATACGCATATTATGTATATGTCGACGCGACATTATCGGGCCATTTTCAATGCCGCCGTTTTAAGTTAGCCGACTTCAAGTGGCAATTTCTCAATCCAGTACAGCGATTGCGGTGGTGTCAATTCCACACTCACATGCACAATTTTTTTAGCCATATTATAAGTACATGTGTATGTTCTGTGTGGTGGTGCAATATATTGTAAATTTGAATTGTCTGCATTTATCGCGCATTTTTTATTTCTTATAATTTTATTTTTTATTTTTTTGTACATTTTTATTTTTTTGTTGTTGCTGCTGCCGCTGGTGACACCAGCTGTTGTTGGCGTTGATGTTATGTTCCAATGATGCCGCATTCTTTTCGCCAAAGCCTGGCTACATGGCATGAGAAATGACTACAGATTATTATTATATTTCTCCACTTTCGATTTTCACTCAAGGGCGGCAATCCGCCGGCAATAAATTTTCTCGCAGTGCGCGCACAGCAACTTACATACTTTCATAAATTTTTTTCGCGTTTTTTAATATTTTATATGTACAAACGTATGTTTGTGTATATGTATTAGTAACATTTTATGTGCGCACTTTTTAATAAATTACCAACTTTGGGGGGTGCTCGGCTAATGCTTTATTAGAATATACTCACATATTTTTTTTTTTTATTATTAAAATAAATATTTCAAATAAAAATGTGGCAGACAGTGAATTTACATTATTTTAAAATGCAAGCGGTGAAAGTGTTTGCAACCACGTTAAATATTTTGGGGTGGGTGTGCCGCTGCTGCTGTCAGTTATTTTGTTGGCTATCGTCGTACCTCGCAAGTACACGCTACCAAATGCTCTACGTGCGAATGTAGGTATGTATTGGTCATTAATGCCGTGTGGCGGCGTCAAATAATATTGTCAGCATTGCATATCATAAATCAGGGTTGGTTTACGTTAGCCTTGTCATTAGTGCTTCGGCTTTGGCATTGTATTGCATTTTATTGTATGAATTAAAAATATATATATTTCTGATGTTGCTGATGATAGTCAAATTCGAGTGAATAATAATTTTTAGGTGGTGGTTTTCCTAGCTCGTCCGTCTAATTTCATATTTTATTTTATTTTTGTTTCCAATGTTCTTCATTTACTTAACTTTTAATGAAATTTACTTATTAATAACGCACTGGTGGCAGGGTAAAAGTTATCGTAATTATTCCATCATTGTTATTTGAGATATACATGTGTGCATCTGTATGTATATACTATGCATGAGCTTGTATGTATGTATGTGTATATGTATAGTTGTAAATCCATAAGCATACTAATATTCCAAATTAATATTTTGAGCAGTATAGGAAATCAGTGATGTCCAGAACGGTTATTATAACATATGTATGTATATACTTAGTACTGCCGACTGCCGTCAGTGTTGCCGTTTTGAAACAAATGTACCCAAATGGGTACAATTTTGAGGGATACTTCTTATCTTCTCCGTGTAAATTTTGATAAATTTTCAGAAAACTATTTCGAAATAAATATTTATATAACTTTCGAAATAATAAGCAAAACTGGAGCCAATTTGAAAAAAAATTAGGGATGCACATTAGAGTGATCCAAAATAACTAACGTAACGAATTTCTGGCTTTAATGGTTCAATAGTTGCAACATTTTTGATGTAAGCGACTCCTTTTAAATTTGGAATAAACATTTTTCCAAATGGAAGAATTTTCTTGGCACTAAACAGGTCCTTTTAAGGCCATAAATTCGTTATGCTAGTTATTTTGGATCACCCTAATGTACATACATATCTATAATAAGCGGGAATTTCTACATATTGGTGACAACAATGTTAAATTCCATAATGGACTTTTTAAACAGCTATCTTCTGATATTTTAATATTTTTTTACGCTTTTATTATTCATTTTTATCAAAATATTTTTCGTTTCGTAAACTTTTCATAATTTGTATTTCAACTCTATTGCTAAAACCCTAAGTATAAAAATTAATATCAGTGATAATCCTTGTGACAAACTCCTTTGATTATAAGTTGTAAATTTATTCTTCATTCTAACAAAGAATTTTCAAACACCTTTCGTTTGGTACCCATCGCCTAATATTTCATTTCATTTTAAATTTTTAGTCTTAACATTTTAGATTGGTGACAACACTATTGAAGAATGTTTTTAAGCCTAAGATTTCTTAAATACCTTTCGTTGTAATATTTCAGTTTCTTATCGAATTAGTTTAATTAAATTTCTCCAACAGGCGGCAACCCTCTTTAAAAATATTTTCTAAAAAAATCTTTCTTAAATCACTTTAGTTTAACACACCCTTATTGTTGTATGTCATTTATCTTATCAATTTAATTGAATTAAAATTTCCAAACAGGTGGCAACCCTCTTCAAAGATATTTTCTAAATTAAGCTTTAACACCTTTATTGCAACATTTCTTTTACCTAAATTGCAACATTTCATTCCTTAAAAATATTTTTAAACTAATCCTTCTGACGCCTTTTTATTTTGATATGTTGTATGTTATTTATCTCATCACTTAAACTAAATTAAATTTTTGAAACATGTGGCAACCCTTTAAGGTTTCTAAATTATGCTTTCTTAAATCTTATTCCTTCGATACCTAAATGGTAATATTTCATTTATTTTATCAACTTAATTAATCAAAATTTTTCAAACAGGTGACACCGCTATTTTTTTTTTTTTTTTTTTTAAACCAAGAGGAACTTATAGCGAACAACTCCACAAAATAATTATTCAAAATTGTCTTCATTGAAAACGATAGGCAAGTTGTAATGTAATCAGAAAAAAACTCTTAGGAAAAATGGAAATAAAATTAAAGTTGGTCACTCAAAATTTCCGAACATCTGTCTCATTGATTTCAAGCTTTCGGACAATAAAATCTCGACTTTCTGGCAGGCAATTGGATACACGCAATAACTTTGTAACAAACTAGTATGTTTTCGCTCAGCACATCACTGCAGTGTATTTTAAAGAAACCGCGTTGTTCCTGGTCGGGCCTAATTAGTCGCAAGGCAGCTCTTTTTCCACTATAAAGTTATTGGACTTCTGAATGAGCTGGAATTAATGTACTCGGCAAAAGTAATTTTGGTGCCAAGGCAAAGAGATTTACCAGAAACAATCAGAACAAGCTGACTTGTTCAGGACTGGTGCGTGCATAACTGGCATTAGCACCTCCCGTGAGGAGGGAATACGACTTCCGCAATGTAGCTTACAGCCTATTCCAGCGAAGGACTTTTGTCAAAGCTATCGATCCGATGAAGTAATCGAAAATGTAAATAATTTGTGTGAATTCTGAATTGAAAGGAATGTACAAAAATATAGTTCATTCGGAGATATTCGAATCAATCTCAGCACTTTCTTGCAATTCCTTACTTATAATTCAGATAGTCACTAAACATACTCAGAAATGTATACTTGCAGAAGTCTACGCTTGCGATCCGTTTATTCACTCATATTAAGAGTGTATTCCAATGTTTTATCTACACTCTAAAAAGTGCATTTAAAACTACTACTGAAAAGTGTTTATTTCTCAACCATAATGTGTGTAAA
>NW_016166580.1:9635-23819 GCF_001687245.7 Rhagoletis zephyria | reverse complement strand
AAAGAAAAGGATATGGGCGTGATTAATTAGTAACAAATACTCGCAGAAGAGGTAGTGGTGGTCGATGGAGTGAATTGCGGAAAGTCTTTAGCAGGTGAAACGGAAAAGGCGTTCGGTGATATTTTATGCCACAACTAGTTTGGCCCCAATCCACTTCGCTGCATTTAAAAGCCTTCGCTAAATATACAGTGGCGAAAATAAAAACAGCGAGGAGAATTTTGGCATTCTTTGCCTACTTCCCTTTCGTTTATTTAATAATTATTTTTGAAAGTGTAGCTCTTTATCTAACAAAAACCATGTAAGTCAAACTTTAGACTTATTTTGAACTTTTCATGTATGCAGTTTTGTCGCACATTAATTTCTGTTACCTTTACCGTTGATTTTTTTTTTCTTTTTGTAAAAGCTGTACTCACTTTCTCCATACAAACAAAGAAAACAAATTACGAACTTACTTTTTATGAAAAAAAAAAACGCAAGAGCAACCAAAATTTACAAGAGTCAACGGCAAATTCGAGAAATTAGCCACGTAACAGTAGTAATGGATTTTAATTTTTGAATTTCGAATTATGTCGTTGTTGCAGAGGACCATCGATTTGCTGAAATTCGTTGAGTTTTAATAAATTGTTTAAAATTTTGAAATTTTCATTTTCATATAAAAAAAAATAATGAAAAAATTTAGAGCAAAGAAACATACCCGAAATTTGCTAAAATTCTCCTCCTTATTTACATTTTCGCCACCGTATACAGGAATCCCTTTAGATCTGAGTTATAGCGTTTTCTTGTCTTCAAAAAATGTTGGCTTTTCATTGCCCTCTTCTTAAATAGTAATTGTGCGAAGAGCGCACAGAGGTAGCAACATTTTTCTGTAGAAAAGAAACCGCCATTAATTAGGATTTCATTGTGAGATGTCAGGCTGGGGTAAGGCCTATTTTTGAAAAGTGGTTGACTAGCATTCGGTAATCTTGCAGAGTGAATACTAGGAAAATCATCATTACTTTGAGTAGTAGTAAGATGTGCGTTTCTAAGAACTGCTTCCAGACAGGCTTTTTCCATATGGCAAGTTTGGAAACTTCAATGGAAGATCTCCCAATAGCCATTCGAAGGCAGAGGAAAAGAAGCTCTTCCAAAGCAACTGCAGTCAAATTAAGAAACCAATACTTGATGTCTATTTAAAGCAAAGTAAAATTTATGCTGCGTAAATAATAGTTCATGTAAAATGTCGCCTTTTATGGAAGGAGTAAAAAATCAAGTATGGAAGACCTTCAACCTAAAAATATTCGAAGCAAGGGCTCCTAGTCGACCTATTTTTCTAATTTTGCCGAGTGCAACACGATAAAGTTATGGATACTGGCCTGAAAACGCGAAAATTGTTTGGAACAGCAGCTCCATCTTCTGGACTCCACTACTCTGAAACTTCTGTCTGCACAACAGTCAGTTTACTCATTTTTTTGAAGTGAAACTTCTTTAGCGGCGGNTTGAAATCTTTTATTTATTTGAATTGATAACATAAATTAAATATTTGTATATTGGCATCAAACTAAAGATGTTACGAAATTTTAATGCCGAAAATATTTTTAGGGGATCTGCCACCTGTTTGAAAAATTTTATTCATTTAAATTGGTAAAATAAAAGAAATATTGCAATGCGGATATTAAACTAAAGAGATTTAGGAAGCTTACTTTCAAAAATATTTTAGAAGCGGGTTGCCACCTATTTGAAAAATTTTATTTAGTTAAATTGATAAGATAATCTAAATGTTGCCATATGGGTATCAAACGAAAGTATTTGAGAATAGCCAAATCAACAATTTTTAGAATTTTGGTCAGTCTGTCTGTCTGAATGGCAACATGATGTGTAGAATTAAAGGCAGTTTTCACCGATGTACATATTGCTAGAAGCAGGCATGGGCAGAGATTTAGCAGGTGCTAAAAGAGCGTAAGCATCGCGTGTACGTATACAAGCAAGAGCGTAACGATGAGAACGCGACAGCATGCAAAATGAATTGGATACTCTAACACATTCTCACTTTTAGCTCACTTTTAGCGGACTAGTGAATCAAATTTCTAGTTCCGTACTAAGTCTTCATCGCCAAAAAGGAACTAGTCCGATACGAACTAGATCCCTACCAGTCCAAAATCGGCGAAAAGTGGTACTTTTAAGCAACTATTTTTTTCAGTTTTTTTCACTAGAAATCTATACCTAAAGTGACGAATTTAGAAATGGTTCNACGGAAGTCCAGGAAGATACAAAAACCGATGAACTGGAGAAAGATTTGAAAGCATTGGCTGAAATCACCCTATTAGTGGATTCAAGCGTATATACGCATCTGGAAAGTTGCGCACATGCTAAAGAAGGATGGACTGCACTGGTGTCTGCGTTCGAAGACAAAGGCATCGTGAGGAGAGTCGCGTTACTCAAGCAATGGATTTCATTGAAACTGGAAGACTGCGAATCATTGCAAAGTTATGTAACACAATGCCTATCGTTGTACTCGAAGATAAAATCGGCCGGCTTCAAAATTGACGAACAAATAGCAGGCGCGATAATGTTGTGCGGATTGCCAGATGAATTTAAACCTATGGTAATGAGCATTGAAACTAAAGGGGATGAGCTCACAGTTGATTACGTTAAAAACATTTTGCTACAAGAAGTTGAATTCGAATCGAGTGAGTCGGTAGCACTAATCGCAACAAAAAGGCCCACAAAACATGTTAAGCTAAAATCAAAGCCGAAGCAGATAAAATGTTTTGAATGCGGTGGTCCTCATTTCAAGAAGCAATGCCCAAAACTCAAAGGTGAAAAGCTAGTACTTTTCAGTTCGTTCATCGCGCAAGAGTCATCTACAGGTGATTGGTATTTTGATAGCGGTGCGACCGCGCACATGGCAAACAATGGCGAGTCAATGCAAAATCACATCGGAGCCAATTTTGAGTGAAGTGACTGTTGCAAATAATGAGAAGTTGGCAGTAAAGAAGACCGGCGATATTGACCAAAAAATTGTCAAAAACGGTGAAATCAGCAATATAACCTTCAAGAATGTACAACATATTCCGGGAATTTGCGCCAACCTTATTTCGGTCAGTAAAATTGTCAAAAAGGGCAATGAAGTAATTTTCAATAGTCGCGGTTGTAAAGTTGTTAATAAAAATACGAACCAGACTATTGCGACAGGCAGTTTAGTTGACGACATGTTTAAGCTCGATGTGCCCAAATGCAAATCTTTCTCAGTGGAAAACGTTGACAACAAAATTTCCAAATCATGTAGTGAGGGTGAATTGCGATTGTGGCATCGTCGACTCGGCCATATTTGCTTCGATAGCATGAAGTTTTTGAACAGTAGTCAGCACAAAGTAAGTCGGCTGAAGTCGAGCAAGTGCGAAACATGCATAAAAGGGAAACTTAGTCGTTCATCGTTTCCGAAAGAGGGCAAAAGAGCCAGTAATGTGCTACAGTTGGTGCATTCGGACGTTTGTGAATTAAACGTGAAATCAATGAGTGGTTGTCGCTACTTTGTGTCGTTCATCGACGATTTCACAGGCAAAGTGTTTGTTTATCCATTGAAAAATAAAGGACAAGTATATAGTTGCTTTGTTGACTTTAAGCGAATGGCGGAGACACAAACGGGACAAAAACTGAAAATACTCAGAAGTGACAACGGAAAAGAGTTTGTGAACCATAAAATGAAACAGTTCTGCGCAAGGTATGGAATCATTCATCAAACGTCATCACCACACACGCCGCAACAAAACGGTACAGCGGAGCGAATGAATCGCACGTTACTTGATCGTGTTAGATGCATGCTAATCGATGCCAATTTGTCGAAGAATTTTTGGGCTGAAGCGCTAATGACAGCCACAAGAATAGTGAATTGCCTACCCCACAGAGGTGGCGAAATTAGCTCAGAGGAAGCGTGGAGTGGCAAAGCACCCGATCTGGAGTTTTTAAAGGTGTTCGGATGCAAAGCGTTTGCACACGTACCAAATGTCAAACGGAAGAAACTCGATGACAAAGCAATTGAATACGTTTTCATTGGATATTGTAGCGATCAAAAGGCATATCGACTGTATCACAAAGCTTCGAGAAAAGTCACTATTAGCAGAGATGTAATTTTCATCGAGAACGAAAATGCAGTGAAGGTAGATGACTCTGATATTTATGAAACTAATCATGGCATTGTATTGTTGAATGAGGCCGACGAAAGCAGCGATTTCGAAGCAGAGGAGGATGGAGCCAACGAATCGAACTCGAGTGATTCATCAATCGCTGAAGAATTCGAAAGCATGAGCTCTGATGACACTATTGTCGGCGAACGACCACAAGTTGAAGCCACTATGCAGCCTGGTGGACGGCCAAGTGTGAGCTCACACGTACTCGACACTGCAATCGAACAACACTCAGAAGTTGATGCTTCTACACAGCTTACCAAGCAACAAATCGAAGTAATTGAGTTGGACGACTCAGTTGAAAATGAAAAGAATGCATGTCAACTCCACCGGAACAATGAACAAACGCTGCATAATGAAAATGTAACTCTAGAGAGCAAAACAACGGCGCGTGCTCCGTCAAGTCGAAACGCGAACAAGCCAAAACCGAATTATGCTTGTGCTATTTTCACTGAGAGTGATCCAACAACTGTCAAACAAGCTTTGTCGAGCGATGCAAGTGAATGTTGGAAAAGTGCTATGCGTGAAGAAATGGACTCTCTTGAAGAAAATGGAACGTGGTCGCTTGCCGAGTTGCCGAAAGGAAAAAGGCTTGTGCAATGCAAATGGGTCTTCAAAACCAAACGTAACTCGGATGGAGAAATCCTGAGATATAAGGCCAGGCTCGTCGCCAAGGGTTTCACACAAATCGCTGGCGTTGACTACAACGAAACCTTTTCGCCTGTAGTGCGATATACCTCAATCAGATTTTTGCTTGCCACAGCAGTGCAGTTTGATCTACGAGTCACGCAAATGGATGTAGTGACTGCATTTTTGCATGAAAAATTAGACACCGAAATTTACATGCAACAGCCGGAACTGTTTGATGACGGCTCAAATCGATGTTGTCGACTGATCAAGTCAATTTACGGGCTGAAACAGTCTAGTCGTTTGTGGAACATCGCGTTAAACAGAGTTTTGCTAAACTTTGGACTAAAGCGCTCACAAGTTGATCAGTGCATATTCTATTCGATAGAGAATGGAGCAATTCTCATTGTCGCCATATGGGTCGACGATATTCTTATTTTAACGAACAATTCGGAGCGTGAAATACGATTGAAGGACGAGCTAAAAAAGCATTTTAAAATGAAAGATCTCGGTGAGACGTCTTCGCTTTTAGGAATGAGAGTCACTCGAAACAAGTCAAATGGCTCTATCACCATCGACCAAACGCAGTACATCAGCGAACTCATCGAGCGCTTTGGAATGAGCAGCGCCAATCCAACGTCAACCCCTTTATACCCGAACCAAAAGGTTAGCGAGGAAATGTGTCCGAAAACAGACGAGGAGCGCTACGAAATGCGAAACGTTCCATACAGGGAGGCAATCAGCAGCTTGTAATTTTCTGTTCAGGTAACTCGTGCTGATATAAACTTTGCTATAAATTTACTCAGCAGGTATAACGAGAATCCCGGTAAAGCTCATTGGGTGGCGCTGAAGCGCGTATTTCGGTACCTGAAGGGCACTCTTAACAGAGGAATTACGTACACAAAGTCGTCGAATGATCTTATGGGATTTGGTGACTCTGATTGGGCCAATGATCTAGACAAACGCAATTCGACGACTGGCTTCGTATTCATAATGCAGGGTGGCGCGATATCATGGCGTACGCGGCGACAGCAAACAATTGCGCTATCAACGACGGAAGCCGAATTCATGGCAATGACTGAGATGATTCAAGAGGCTGCATGGCTGAAGTATTTAAGAGCAGAATTGATACCAAATGCTCCACCCGTTATCTCGGTACATTGTGATAACCGCGGCGCGATCGATTTAGCACTAAACAATAATTTCTCCGCCAGAACAAAACATGTTGATGTTAAAGTAAAATACATCGTTCAGAATGCCAAAGAAAAACATGTCAACATACAACAGGTGCCAACGGAAAGTATGCCAGCAGATATTCTTACCAAAGCAGTTGCACAGCCAAAAATGCTTCGTTTCTTGAAGTACTTTGGCATGAGTGAATAGGCACACGTTATTTCCTATTTAATATATTTTTCTATAATTTCGTTCTTTGGGCCTTCTGCCAAGTAGAAGTTAAGCTATTGTGACAGACAAACCAGTTTTGAAATGTAAAAACAAAAAAAAAAAAAAAAATTATTTATTCAGGGAGGATGTTGCATTGAACACAGCCACTATGAATGTCACATAGACGTCAATGTAATGAATAAACTATTTTTCTTTTCTTCACACTATAACCACACAAAACGTAAGACGTGTTTTATTTTATCTTCCACTGAAATCAATTGTCATCAACATCATTCTGTATAAAGTTTGAAAATATGATATATTTTCCGTTTTTTAAAGCATGAACCATATTTTTATAAAAAAAATATCAAAAAAATTTTAGCTTGAAAAACACTGAAAATATTACAAACGAAACACCATTCACCCATTTCCGCGCGCCACTGTACATATATTACATGCATCATTTCCTCAGCTTGGCTTCGAACACAAGACCATTTGGCTGCTAACATAAAAGAGGTTTTCTGAAGCTTTCAGTTATAGTTTTACTAACTTTATTCTCAAAAAAGTTAGGCATTGTTATAAATCAACTCTTTGAAGCAATTCCTCATTTTAAAATGAAATAAAAATGTTAACGATAGTTAGTTAGTTGATATAATTTGGTTGAAAAACTGTATCCCGTTAAGATCGTCAGGCTTTAAGGCTTTCGTGCATGCTGACAATCTTTGGCTTTCTACCGAGCAGTTGAAATCGGTATGAAGTGATTAGGGATAAGACCCCTAAATAGAGGAGTGTGTTGGGTGATATTTCTTTCATCTGCAAATAATGCATACCAATTATGTGGAAAACTTGGCCGATGTTGGCCGAGTCGAAAACAGTCGTTTCTCTTCTGTGCCAACTGCGCCTAAAAATTTGTTATGAACCTCCAATCACTGGAAAAAAAAGAGTTCGTTTACACCAACTTAAGACAGTGGCATTTCATTCAGTTTTCGCTATTTTTCTTTTATTTATTTAAAAATTTCACCACTCGACGTTGGGCGAAAACCTTAGAATACCAAAGTCGCTAGCTTCTTCTGGCCGCGGGTCGATCGGTGGCGGTCTAGGATATAAGTGGAAAAGTATCGATAGTAGTGACTATCGATATTTGCCGATAGTATTGATGAACACTTTCGCCACTTGGAACACTTTGTTTTAATATAAAAACTGCGAGCGCACGTTATATAGAACAACCTGCGGAAGAGCTTCAGCAAAAAAAAAATTCAAAAATCTGAGAAAATTTTTTAAAATTTTGAAGTTTTTTTTTAATGTGCTAAATACAAAGTTTGAAGCTTGTATTTTTATGGGTTTTGTTTGAGAATGAACTTTATTTTGATTGAAAAATTGTTAAAATTAAATAAAAGAAAAATAAGCCCGGAGTGAAAGTGAAAAAGCATTGTCCCTATGTCTATGTCTACTTATATGGAAATGCATTTATACATACATATAATTAATTTCTCATATTTATTGCAATTTTTTAGCTAAATTCAAATTTAATAATCTCTTATCCTATTATCATGGCATAATTTTCGCATTCACATTTCATAATCGGAGAGTAATAATTGACTCGACTACTAACTAATTAAGAGTATTTCACACCTTGAAAAATAATTGTAATTAATTACTAGAAATACCTGTACAATTAATTATCGCCAATAGCAACGCGAGCAATTTATGAGTAAATAATTGGCCAAAACGGGTATGCACACACATACATACATATGTATGTACTTAACATACCNTTATTTCACACCTTGAAAAATAATTGTAATTAATTACTATAAATACCTGTACAATTAATTATCGCCAATAGCAACGCGAGCAATTTATGAGTAAATAATTGGTCAAAACGGGTATGCACACACATACATACATATGTATGTACTTAACATACCTGCAAAGAAAAAGAAGAGAAAATGAAACATAATTAGCGAGTTATTAATTGAATTTGCAACGCATGTGCATATGTTGCATGTACATATGTATATAAATACATGACTGCATAACTAGACACACTGGCAGTTAAAAGTCACCGAACTTTAACCTCAATACGGATCTCGACGCTAAGCTAAGCGAAAACACAGCCGGCCCATCATAGGTGAGTTTGAATGCATATTTTAACAGATCTGTATGTGCCGATGTCGATGTAGTAAAAGCAGTTGGCACAAGCATGGCTCACAAATTATCGGCTATATCTACATACATAAATACATTTTTGTGTGTAGATGCGACCGGCACCACACCTTCCTCTGCTGCGAATTGCGCCAACTGTGCAAGATGCCACATATTTTGCTCAAAAATTGCCATTTGCGGTTGATTGCGGTCGCGCACAAATCACCACAAAGCGCATTACGTGTGCGCATACAAGTCAAACAGCGTCGTCGAACGTCAAATGTGCAACAGACAGAGAACAAAAAGAAGCACCAACAACCACCCCGAACAGATGGTCCGTTCGGACGGTTCGACAAACGTTTTGGCAAATAGCCACAACCACAGCTAAAACTGCTAAATGCACGCTGGTTACGTCACGCTGCGCAACGCTGCGTTGTGCTGCGTTCTTATGCCATGCCGTACTACTACGCTCAGCCTGGAAGCGGTAGCGCGTATAGCACAAAAGAATGTANGCAGTTCGACAAACGTTTTGGCAAATAGCCACAACCACAGCTAAAACGGCTAAATGCACGCTGGTTACGTCACGCTGCGCAACGCTGCGTTGTGCTGCGTTCTTATGCCATGCCGTACTACTACGCTCAGCCTGGAAGCGGTAGCGCGTATAGCACAAAAGAATGTAATAAATAACCATTTATGTTTTATTTGTTATGGCCGAAATTGAGGTTAAAAGTTTTTTACGGCTTCACGCATGCGAAACGCTTTTAAATGCCGCGCCACAGCCGACAATAAGATAAATAAAGAGGAAGAAATGAGGTTGCAAGCAATCAGCAATACAGCGGCAAATGCGCCTTGCTGCTTGAGTAGAAGAGGGTAGAGGGTGGGGTGGGCAGAGACGAAGGAGCGGCAGTTCGCATGCAGAAGCATTGGGAGTGCAAGAAATCGCTGTGGATAATCTACCGCCACCACCACCACCACTCCACACTCCTCACAGTTAAGCAAACAAACTGCGTCAAGTCGTCAAGCGCATCCAATCAGCCAACCACACGTCGTCTTCCAGCTGCCAAAGCAGTAGTTGTGCTGAGGGCTGCATAATTCATTCGCCACCGACCGACCCAGCCGTAGTCGCAGTGACAGAAGCAGCTCAGTTTGCTGGTTAACCTTGGAAACACAATTCCGGCGAATGGCGAAGTCACCACAGCGAAATTCCCGCTGTCAAAATTAGAACACCCGCCGCCATGTGAAATTGAACACAGCCAAATCGAAATGCGAATTTTGCTCGGCGGCGTTTCGTGGCGATAGATTTATTTTCATCGCTCTGCTCGGCGNGGAAGCATTGGGAGTGCAAGAAATCGCTTTGGATAATCTACCGCCACCACCACCACCACTCCACACTCCTCACAGTTAAGCAAACAAACAGCGTCAAGTCGTCAAGCGCATCCAATCAGCCAACCACAGCGTCGTCTTCCAGCTGCCAAAGCAGTAGTTGTGCTGAGGGCTGCATAATTCATTCGCCACCGACCGATCCAGCCGTAGTCGCAGTGACAGCAGCAACTCAGTTTGCTGGTTAACCTTGGAAACACAATTCCGGCGAATGGCGAAGTCACCACAGCGAAATTCCCGCTGTCAAAATTAGAACACCCGCCGCCATATGAAATTGAACACAGCCAAAGCGAAATGCGAATTTTACTCGGCGGCGTTTCGTGGCGATAGATTTATTTTCATCGCTCTGCTCGGCGATGGCGGCAGTACATGCCAAAGGTGGCGGTATTTGTAAATTTGATCACCTAAATTATAAGTGCGACGAAATGGAATCAGCTGTTTTCACTACTGCTATAATTCTGTTAAAGTAAGCGAACGATGAACGACGACATCGCCCAATTCGGCGAACTTCGCCGTTCGCCGGGTATTGTGTTTCATGCATAAGTTGAAGCAGCTTCACGCTGCAGTTGACGTGTGGTTTATGGCCACAAAAGTTGGAGGCACTCATTCGGTTGGTTTGTGAAAATGTGTAACTGCGNTCCGCTCTAATTCTGTTAAAGTAAGCGAACGATGAACGACGACATCGCCCAATTCGGCGAACTTCGCCGTTCGCCGGGTATTGTGTTTCATGCATAAGTTGAAGCAGCTTCACGCTGCAGTTGACGTGTGGTTTATGGCCACAAAAGTTGGAGGCACTCATTCGGTTGGTTTGTGAAAATGTGTAACTGCGGTGCTTGCGAATACTTCGTGATCCATTAGATGGCGGCAATGTAAATACATTTACGTTATATGTATGTATGTGTATGTGTTGTTGTTTATTCTCTACATTCGCTGGCTGTCAATCAATGCGTGGAATATCTGTCAGCATAAATATTTGCTAATGGCATTACAACGATAATGCTTTGCGAAAAGTAGGTGAAATATTGAGGTTTTAGAGGGTGAAAGAATGAAAAGGCAAAAGAAAATTGATGAAAGGGCACACTGGAAGCTTACTAGGAGTTAGTTATGCGATACGTTGAAAAGTTAGCCGCAGCCAAATAGCAAAATATATATTTAATTGGTTGCTTGGAAGCAATATTTTCTGCTATTTAATCACCATTCAATGACAGAAACATTGATGCCTAATATCGGTATATAATAATGATAAGATTGTCCAAATGTGTAGCGCCATTTTCATAATTATTCAACAAGTTTTAGATATTTTATCGATTAATTAGTGGAAATTTGTATCGACGAATCAATAGAAATTTTTATCGATGTAGCAATTGTAGTTATTTATTGATAGATCAGGTGACATATTTATCGATAACTTAGTTCACATGCTTATCGGTAAATTAGTGAAAATTATTATTTTTGTTCTCTTTGTGAAATAAGGACTGGGTTGGGGAATGTGTCCCACAGAGGGTACTTTACAATGGACAGCTACATCTACATAAGTAAATACGTATATATCAAAACGGTATCATAAATTTTGTCCGCCTTCGCCACGGCCAAAATCGTAGTTTCAAAATTCCCGTATTTGTGTATAGTTGTTGTTGCAACCTGTTCAATTTGAGTCGCTTTTGCATTTTGTTTTACTTCGTATTTGAAACTGAACCTTTTAGTAAAGAAAATGTGAAGATGAAGAAATAACTTAAAAATTACTAAGACGAAAAAATGAAAGCAAAGTTAAGATATAGACGAAAATGTAAACATTGAGAAATACATTAAAAGAGGGTAAGATGTTTTATCAAAATTTTTTGAAAGGAATCGAATAAAAATCTAGTCATAAAAATTTTCTTATCGAAAGTTATAAAGTTATCGAAATTTATCGAACCATCGAAGTTTATAGTTATCGAAATTTATCGATTTATCCAATCTTATTAAGTCATCGCAACGTACCAAATTATTCAAATTGATCAATGTTTATTGAGTTAACGAAATTTATAGAAACAGAAACTTAGTTGTCAAAATTTACGGATAGTTGTGGCCTACAAAAACTTAAGGGACTATCAACTTGTCAACTCAACGAAATTTAAAAAGTTATCGATATTTATAGAATAATCATCATTTTATTATCGAGTTATAGATATTTAGTGATTTACTGAGATTTGCCGATTTATCGCATCGAAGCTTTTGAATTTTTCACAATATATCGGGTTCTCGAATTTTATTATGTAAACAAATTGTAAGGAGTTATCGCAATTTTTCAATAGATCTTGAAAAACATGGAGCTATCAAAATTAACCGAGTTATCGAAATTTATAGAGGTATCCAAAGTTTATCGATTTATATCGAGTTAGCTATCCAAAATTTATTGAGCCCTCGAAACGTACAGTTATTAAAATTTATCAAAAATTATCGAATTTTGTTGAGTTATCGGATTTTAGTGTTTTTGAAATTCACTGAACTATCGATATTTATCAAATTATCGATTTTGTCCTGCCGAAGTCTTCCAAATACCTTCAAAGAAATAAAAAAAAAAGTATAGTTACGTTTTAGTTCCAAACCAGGAGATTTTCCGATAAGTAATTTAGTACCTTATAAAATGAACTTACAGTGGCGGTCTAAAATGGATGAATGGTATTTCGGTTTTAATATTTACAATGTTTTTCAAGCTAACAAAAACTATATAAATCACACTTTCAAACTTTATACAGAACTTAGAAAATTTCCACACATTTTTATCTAAATTTCGAGCTTTTTAACCAGAATTTTTAGAAATTTTTTAGCCTTTTAACCGAGCCTTTTAACCAGAATTTTTAGACATTTTTTGAGTATGCAGTTAACAAGTTTATAAAATTCAAGTAATATGAGTGCAAGTTTTGAGCTGCCAAAAATCGCATTGATTTTAATTTTTTTTTTTTGTTTGATGTGGTTTTTTGCGTTTTTTTTTCATATTAATGTTTATATGGAAAAAGGTGCAAAACGTCGTCAACAAATAAAAATATATGTATATTAAAGATCATTGCGATTTTTTAGTCGCTCAAAACTTGCACTTGTTTTACTAGAATTTTATAAACTTGTTAACTGCATACCCAAAAAATGTCTAAAGATTCTGGTTAAAAGGCTCGAAAGTTCTCTATAAAGTTTGAAAGTGTGATTAAAATACATTTTTTGGAATAAATTTTAGCTTGAAAAACATTGTAAATATTAAAAACGAAACACCATTCATCCGATTTTGACCGCCACTGTAGTTAGAAAACCTCTCCAATGGTCTTAAAAACCTAGACAGCAATTTGTACTCCTAGTATGTCTTAGGTCCTCTCAACCTGACCTAAATTCGATTGGGTACCTGAACACAACGAGATGGCTGGCGAAATTGCTAGACAGGGCACAGCGAGTTCGCCGTTAGGAGCGTATTCGTCGCTTGATTTGTCTGCAACCTGCAGGTTTCATTTAAAAAAAAGCGCTGATTTTTCATTTTTTTTTTTTGTTAACGGTGCTGCGCATTCCATATACAAGTTTTGTTGAGCTTTGTATGGAAGAAAATGCATGAAACTGTCAACACAAAAAATTGCCGGAGGCTACAAAACTGCATATCCGAATTTTTATTAACTTAATCACTGCAAGTCATTAGGATAGGGGATGTTGAAAATCTTTTAAATCTGTATTAAATCTTAAAATCTTAAAAAATTTACGAATATTAAATAAACAAAATCAAAACTGTAAATACTAAGGATTTAAAGGGTGCGCTATTCAAATTACGAGGGCTGTATGTTCAGAAATTTTTGATAAATATGGCAAACATAGGCATTAGGCTTAGAAGTCTCAGGAAGGTGTTCTGGAATTAAGAGCCTTTTTGCGAAGCCTAGCAACTTCTATTGGATCAAGCTTGGTCAGAAATAAATACTTTTATGTCAATTAAGCTAAAGCGACTTACAATAAAAACAAAACAGTCAAAACACAATATTCTGTGTCTAAAAGAAGTAAAATTATTCATGAGGCTTTCAGCTATCAATTACGAATGGCTATATTCGGTTTTTGTTTTCTATGATTCGCTCTCAACAAAATTAATAAAATTATATTTTATTATACAGCTAAAGGCATTAATTACAAGTTTGCTATTGTGCCAATAAAGCGATTTAGATTTCTACAATCCATTCAAAGCAAATTTATGTACTCAAAAGCCTTCAAATGTCATTTCGGTTATTATACTCGACAAAAAAAAAAAAAAAAAAAAACGTTATAAGGCCTTGCATGAGATTAAAACCAGTTTCTAAATTGAGACAAAAAACGAAAACTACGCACAAATAACTATGAAAATTTTTACTAGATATAGAAGTATACATATGCGCCACACCATACATAATTCATAGTAATAAACATATTACTGCCGCGGCATTGTGGAATTAACACAAGTACAATCTCTTTTGAGCACGTAAAATCTATACACACACTCACATAC
>NW_016166580.1:0-5838 GCF_001687245.7 Rhagoletis zephyria | reverse complement strand
CTAGCTTATAGATGGGTTAGCTTTGTAGCCTGACACCGGAAATGACAGTAAAAGAGCAACCGAGCAGACGATACATACCATTAAGTTGTAGATATTTCCAATGACATTCGACGCTACGGCATAGGTTTGGCTGGCTGGCCGGCGGCTGACTATTGGCAGTCTAACGGTGGCAAGAATTAGACGTGTATTGCAGATAAAAGCCAACACTTTCCGACAGCCGGCCAGATATTAAATTGCATCGATTGATACAAAAATTAGCTAGCAATTTACACCACCGGCCAATTTGTTGTTATGGTAGGAATTTAATTTACAAATGCAGTGGCTTTAATTTTATGAAATTGAAAGGTATGCAATGGGCTTAATAATACGACGTCGAAGCTAGGTGTTCAGTAAACTTTTCAATTAATTTACATTTTCATCAATATGGGTATTTCTGACATAAAAATTTTTGCATTTTTGCAGGGAAGAAACTCACTAAAAATCATGAGAAATGTTAAAAAAAATTGACAGTTTACTTCGAAGAAAAAATTCCAGGATAAGAGTATATAGTTTTCTAATGGCTGAAGTCTGTGTATTTGTCTTCTTCGGTGCCTTTGCTTTTGTCCTTGTCTTTGCCTTTGCATTTGTCTTAATCTTTACCTTTGCCTTCTTCTTTGTATTTAGTTTTGTCTCCGGCTTTGTCTTTGCCTTAGTCTTAATTTTATTTGTAACCTTAATCTTTATCTTCATCGCCATCTTTCTCCTCACCTATATTTAGTTCATCTTCTTCCTCTTCATCTTAATGTTCATGTTCATCTTCGTCATCAACTTCCTTCAAAAATATTAAAAATCAAAGCGATTTTTTAGCAGCTCAAAACTTGCAATTGTTTTACTAAAATTTGATAAGCCTGTTCACTGTATATCCAAAAAATTTCTAAAAATTCTGGTTAAAAAGCCCGTAATTTAGATCAAAATTTGTGGAATTTTTCAAAATTCTGTACAAAGTTTGAAAGTGTGATTTATATAGTTTTTAAAATAATCTTAGCTTGAAAAACATTGTACATATTAAAAACGAAACACCATTCATCCATTTTAGGCCGCCATTGTACATAGATTGAATATGCGTCCCCATTCCAGTATCAATATTTATAGGATCATGTTGAGCGACCATTCCATCTTTGATGACCATGAAATGTTATTATAACTTTCGTCTGATATTTGTAAGTACCAGAAGAAGATTATTAGAACACCGGGCTAAGTCGATTTAGCCATGCAAGTGTGTATGCCTGTGGTATCTCAGCAAACCACTATAACCAATAACTTCCATATAACAGATTATGCAAAAATCTTTATTGGCACTGTAACCTCTTAAATGATTTTGACCAGCGCACCCCAGTCATTTATCTTCTGTGCCAACTGACTGGTTGTCACGAGTGATTTTCCGTTGGTTCCTAAATCTACTTTTGTCTACTTTTCCACACTTGTAACACTCAACAGTGACGTGGGTGCTAAGCCGCTTATGCTCTGGCTGTTTATCTGTTGACAAGAGATACTGCGTTTTGTCCCCGTTCACCACCAAACTAAAATTACCAATAGTGAGATTTTATTCGAGGGTATCCATTCAGACACGCTTTTACCTTTTAGAAAAAAATTGGCTTCCGGAGGTCGTTTAGAGGGCATCTGTTATTTTTCCAGAATTCGAATTAAGGTGTTTGACCTTCATTTAGCTAGATACTCTGAGGTCACTTAACTTATAGGTAAACTCTATCAATATTTAATTCAGGCGTAACATTTTATTGTGTTGGGATAGGTGGACTAAATTTCATTTCATTCAAGTTCATTATGGATGTTAACGAAAATTTTAAATTATTCATACTTCAGAGATCAGAGATCAGTAAAATGGCATCCCTACGGACGTGCCAATATGTATACGCTAATCTCTTCGAAGCAGAGATTGGTTGGTCCAATATATTTCCCATAATACTTGGCGAAAACTAGGCCCTCTATTATCGCTCACAGGATCTACTTTGTTCTGAAACTGCTTAATTTTGACCCAAAGAACTGTCTAATGAGCATCGCTCAGGATCATAGCTAGAGAATCATGGATATATGGTTGTAAGGCAGCTCAATCGTCCCAATGGAAGTGCACGAAAGAGCCAAGTCCGAAATCGGTAAAAATCAAACAGCTCTGCCATCACTTCGATTGATCTACGGCAATTTTACAACTACCGAATTTCTTGTGATAGGGTTAACAGTGTTCTTATGACCGCAAGCTCGGCTTGGAAGACACTGCAATGATCGGGCAAGCGAAAGGTCTTCTGGTTTTTAGAATAGAGCCGTCCGATGGTGGAATATTCTTGCTATATTACTCTGTATTAGGAGCAACTACTTTCTGCCCCCTACCAAAGGTAATGTTTGCTACCCAGTTTTATCAGGAGGGCGAAAAATATCTAAACTTGGGGTATGACAACAATGATGCGCCCAGTTAGAGAACAAAGAATTTCAGCTATTTAAAGCCTTTGCTGTTTTTGTTATGAAAACAAATTGGTAATTTGTGCTTAGAGAAAGAAATAAAGCAAGTTAGCAAAACAGGTGAATTAAAAACCGACTAGGTAAAAATGCCTTTAATTTGTTAATTAATGAAACGAGTACAAAGGAAAGTAAACATAATCAAAAACGAGCAGTGACAAAAAGAGAAAAAAAATTAAAATAAATGGGCAATGGATAGGCAGCAGCAATAAACACTTAAAAGCCTTTTTGAGCTAAAATAAAAAGTACGGCGTGACTTAATGGCGATACAAATAGCTCCCTGTGGGCTTATTATGGCTGCTACGCCCTTTTGCTTGATGTACTATTGAAAATATTTTTTTTGTTCTTATTAATTTTTGTGTCTACTTTTAGTTTTAAGTTTGTCTTTGTTTGCTTTTTTTGCTTTGATTCGCTTGGACAGAGCTTAACTGGCTCGAATGCCAAAGGACTTCCGGTGGCGCGACGCTGCATAGCTAAAAGAAGCAATTGAAGTGCATAAAAGGGGGCTGGTCCAAAAAAAAAAAATTATGTCACAGAAACCTCAATGCTAAAAGAAGTCTTCTGCAGCAAAAAAGAAACAAAATAAATAAAAAAAATAGCATAGAAAAAACCGGCAAGAAATTGCACGCCGACAATGATGAGAAGCAAAGGTGTGCGAGCTAACACACATACACAAACACACTCACAAACAGTCAATGCAATACAACTTGCCACTTTTCAATCAAAACATGTTGCAACAACTCTACTCGCCACTTTTTATTACAGCTGCATTTTTTGCGCAGCCTTGCGTTATGCTTGACGCTGTGCTTATCGGATTTCAGCTGGAAATTTACTGACTATCATTTGTCCTCGAAATTCATATAAAACACATTTATGTAAAAAGGGAAAGGAACCAAAAAAAAAACGGAGTAGCAACGAACAAGGAAAAAAAGACAATGTCGGTTGATAGCTTTACAACAGTGCACTTTGCTTCAGACATACTTCCATACATACGGTGCCGGGAAAATAAATAGGGACGCGACATATTAAAAAGTTCTTGCTAATTTTCTTTAGTTTATTTAATGTGTACTATTTTTTTTCATAAAAGTATAGTTCAATTTCAAGGAAAAAAAAGTGTAAGCCAAAATTTCAGGCTTTGTACAAAATTTATAAAAATTCTATGAATTTCTGCAAATGATCATCAAAATTTTTTCACAATTTTTAAATCTAGGTGTGCAGTTTTGTAGCCCAATTAATTTTAGTACAACAAAGTGTAAGTTTGAGGTATGTAGCTGAGACTTACGGTTGATTTTTTTTTAATTTTTTTTTGTTTTGCTGACGGCGCACAGTGTTCTATTTTAGAATAAATGGACGAACTCAAATATCTCGAGAAGGAGAAGGAAAAATAACATTGTATTTTCAAGCGATTGAGATAGAGAATCCAGGAAACATAATCTCGTTGTATGAGGAAATTGCCTTGTCCTTTAAAACGACCTCAAAAAATATAAAGTTTTACATTTTTCCTTTTTTTTTATCTGAAACCGGTAGGCAATGCACTTTTTAAAATTTTTATATTTTTGCTGTTATTGCCTTTCTATGGTCGGAAGAACTAAAAACTGTATTTTAAATTGTTTTTAAAATGTTACCTTTAAGCTGTTTTCAGGTAAAAAAAAAAATACAAAAAATTTAAAATTTTACTTTTGATGGTCATTTTAAAGGTATAATTGAATGACAAATTATTTTTACCTCTAAACCAACCTTCAAAAGTAAAATTTTTGTATATTTTCTGTTTTCGTCCTAAAAACAGCATGCAGTGAAATTTTAGGAAAAAAATTTAAGTTGTTTTTTTTTTGAGACCATGGTAGTGGATTGCTTGATGCGAAAACAGTAAAAATATATGCATACATATTTAAAAAGTTCACTGCATACTGGTTTTAGGTCAAAAAACACGAACTAATTTTAAATCCTTCTAATTTTTACGGTCATTTTAAAATTCAAGGTAATTTTTTCATTCATGAGACCATTTTTCCTGAATTATCGATCTCAAAATCTTTAAAATACCGTTACCTTTTTCTTCGCGAGATATTTGATTTTGTCCATTTGAATAAAAAGTATAAAATTTTGTGAAACTTTGTCAAACATTCCTAATTTTTTACAAAACTTGAAATGCAAATTTACATGGCTTTTGTTAGATAGAGAGCTGTATTGTCACAAATTTTTTTTTGCTAACGGTGTTGCACATTTTTCTCCGTAAAAAATAATATCGGCCTACTTTGATTAAAAAGTTTGAAATTTTGATGAAACTTGGTAGATTTTTTCTAAATTTTCAAAAGTTTGAAATTCGGCTTTACATAGTTTTTATTAAATAGTAGTAAGCTATACTGACACAAAAAAATAATAAACATTAATTAACAAAAAAAAAAAAACAAATAAGTAGATCTTGTCAAAATGCCGCGTCGCTACTTATTTTTCCGCCACTTTACATACGTGCCTACATACGAATGTTGTTATTGCTTTTTGTTGTTGTTGTATATTGCCATAAAGTGATAAAGATGGACGCCAACAAATTGTCAATGGATCAAAATGAAATGATATATGGTTGAACATTGTTTTTGCTGCTGCATACTCCGGACGGCTAGCTGCTATGCCACTACACCACTGAAGGCTCACTGAAACCAATTGGTGTACAGAGCGTGGAAATTTGAAATCACACGAGTTGGCGACTTTGTAAGCACATACATACATGCATATGTATAATTGTATGTAGATGATTATATGTGCCCCTGTACTGCAGCGTAAACATGTTGCGGCAACTCAATGCGACAGCAAAAGGATGAGACACGCCAAGCAAGTTGCGGCCAGCCAGCCATCCTGTTGGACAGGTTTTGATTTGACGACTGATTTGCTGGTTGGCGCATCAGGCTCTCCCTTCGATTAATTTTTTGTGTCGCTTTTCATTCGGTATTTATTTCATGCGTCTGTGCGTGCGTTTTCGTAAAGCATCTTTATTGCCCTTTGATATGTCAGCTATGCCAGTGACTAGCTAGCATAGCAACTCAACAGCCAAGTTCAACTCAACTTTCCGGCCATTTTTCTGTACTTCAGCCACCGGTTTCCCTGCATACCACATGGTTTCGCATTGATTTTTTTCGCTGATTTTGAAAAAAAAAACAAATGAAATCTTTTTCGCTGTTGCTATAATTAAGTTTTATAATTATAATTGACATCCTAGCGTAAAGCCAATTATTTTGTTGGCGAGTTGTTTATGGTCAAAGTAGGAGCGCGGTCATATATGTACATATGTAGTAGTAAAGAGGATGTACTCGTAGCCTGGCAGAATTTATGACGATT
>NW_016166579.1:0-23820 GCF_001687245.7 Rhagoletis zephyria | reverse complement strand
GTCTATTCATGATGAAATGTCAAAGCATACTGAGCATCTTTCTCTTTGACACCATGTCTGAAATCCCACGTGATCTGTCAAATACTAATGCATGAAAATCCTAACCTCAAAAAAATCACCCGTTACAAAGAATTTATTGATAAATTAGTGCAAGGCACATAAATACAGGTAGAAGCCAAAATGACGTTGCTCTCATGAGAACCAAACCTTTAAACTTCAACTTGATTTTATTTTATTTCCTATATTTCGTTACGCTTAAAATGTCATGTCGTTTGTTTTTTTTGAATGTTCGTTAAAAAAAAATTTTAATTAACATTTGCATTTTTGTAGTGTTGTGCCATGGTGGAATAATACAAGGTGTTGGATATTGACAGCGTTCTCGCTCTAATCCGCCATCTTGGCTCCCTTAGCTATATCAGTGTTTTCCTCTTGAAAAAACTACATTTTATCGCCTTTAAAAAAGTACTAAACTACCTCATTCCCTATTCCAAAACTGATTTGCAATCACTGAACAATTCTTTGATATTTACTCTATTCTTATCGTTGGCAACTGAAAATTAAATTAGAAATTTCAACATTAATTCGGCAAAAAAACATCGGTTTAGAGTTCTCCCCAAGGATTTGTTGTTATTTTGGTCGGTGCTTCCTTCCGCTGCAATCCCGTCTGTGGTTCACTGAAACTGGCCCTGCTTTTCCAACGATATAACTGTTTTTTTGGTAACTTCTACCCTAAGACTTTGTTGCTTTTTCCCTTTTCCCTAAAAACATATTAGTGCTACAAAGCTCAATAACAATATGGAAACAAATGTTAATAAGCCACAATAATATTGACAATAAATAAGATTTCACTACGATTGAATTTTCTATTAGTAACAGGGTAGTTATAGTGAATGTTTTATTCGATAACTAAAACTATATTTGATGTTTGTAGCGATAAAAATATGCCTAAATCAGCCAAATACCCTATGTGGGTCGGCTGAATCAGTAAAACGTGACAGTAGTTGACTTTTGAGGTTAATATATCGGTCTTGAGTTGGTAAGGTTTTTAAAACATCCGCAGCTTCCTTTAAAGCATCGCTGCTAATTGCTGAGAGGACCAGATTATATTTACCGACATAAGATGTGGTCTTGTACGACTGAAAGGTGGCCTCAATTTGTAGAAACCATTTGTCTGGCATCTCAGTTCAGAACGGTCGCAGCTTGCATTGCGATGCAAGCTCCACATCTTTAGTTGGCATTTTGTTCCATGAAATATTCTCCCCATCCGTCGATTCGCCCTTTTGTCGATTCCGTCATGTTGTAACGACTCGGGGTCACCACTAACTTTTTGGTTTTGGAAGTTTGACTATAATTATAGGACATTGTGTTTAATAAACTAAATTACCATTTATTGCATAAGTACTACGTTATATATACTACTTTCGCGAATTTAGCTTATCATAATATACCGTTTGTAACTATTTATATGCAAAATTTTATATGAAAAATAGTACCAAATTTCGTACTACTTCGCAAAGCGGGCTTTTTTTCTTCCCGTTTCTCTCGTGCTTCCATATTACAACCTTTTGTAAGGGAGCTGTCGACATGAGCTGTCACTACGTACAACACCTTGTATAATTCCACCATGGTGTTGTGCGGTTTATACTTGGTGTATGTGTTAAAAATGCAGCACCTGAAGCGTTGTTTTTTATGTGGTGTTAAATATAATGCAGACATCACTAATTTTTTTAACGTGCCTCAATGCCCTCGGCGTAAGGAGCGTTGGGAAAGCAGCTGTGGGGTAGAGCTGCAACGAAATGCCTTGCTGTGCGTTAAGCATTTTAAAGCAGCAGATTTCATAAATGCACCAAGAGGTACAGGAAAGGCACGTTTGATGCCAAGTGCTCTTCCTATGACCCTTATGCCGGAAAGTCCTTCCAACAACATTGCAACTCATAAATCAAGTTGTGAAAGCTTAATAAATGATCGCGCTTCACAAACTGAGTAAGCATTGTTAAAACGCGATATATTTATAGAAATATTTTTAATTTAAGTCGTTTAGTGGAGACTTAGAACAATCCAGCTACAAACTCGAAATTCTGTTGCTGAAGTCAAGAATTGAAAATCTGGAGGGTGAAAACTCAGCACTCAAGACAGAGTACTATAAATATAAACATTCAATGTATAAAAAATAGAAAAGAACATACAAATTAACAAATTTTAACTAACGAAAATAAATAAATAAATACAAAACTTCAAATTTACTTAAAAACGTCAACCAGCGAAATGTAATTTTTTATTTTTTCTTACACACGCTCATTTTTATTTTTACTCTCCCGAAAACTTTGACTTTTGTAGGTTTGATGTCAATTTGGCTTCTACCTGTTTTTATTGTACCATGAATTAGTGTTCGAAAAGTTTAAATTGATTTTGCTATTTTGTTGTCAAGAAGTGAAAGTAGTTTGAAAAGTTTGTGAAAAAAACCACAAAATCAAATTACTCTTCAAATTGGAATATATATTTGTACACATGTGGTTTTAAATGATACATTGAAGGAAGGACTTTTCAAAGGAGGAATGATATCTGATGAAAATTGCTCTGAGCCAAACCAAAAGCGAGGGCCCCATATAATCTTTAAGGTAACCAAACGTTATACATATGTATGTAAGTCAATATTACTATTTGGGAAAATCTCGTTACAGTTTATGTTCTTCGCTTTTGCCATATTGGCAGTCTTAACTATTTGTATACTGATCCGATTATCAAACAATTTGAGCGTGGAAAAGAAAAGGCAGGCCTTGCACCGTTTCGAAGAAATTGCAAGTCATGTCATTGAACAACAAAGCCAATCAAAGTGAATGAAGGAACTTTCATACCAGAAAGGATATTTGCACGCAATCTAGGAATGGTTTATTTTTTATTTATTTTTTCTGAGTTCTATTAATGCAGCAATGAAAAGGATTACATACCACAAACTTAATATATTTAAAAGTGTTTTAACTCAATTTTATTCAAAATCCAGATTTATAAAAACTTACATATGTACTTATGTATCGTCATTTAAAGTACAAAGCCGCGTATAAGGATAATGAAATACCTCGTGTGTGAGGTTGACTAAATTTCACAGGACAGTGTAAAGTCTGTGTTATTTCGTAACGGGTTTTTCTTTTATCCCTAATTATTTCTACCTCTTATATCTGAATATCGATATTTTGGTATGAATGGATAAGGTTTGATGTCAGGAATTTCCGGTGAGCAAACCTCATTTATGGCGCAAAGGCGATTTTATTTTAGTGGAAGCTGTTTTTCGTGGCAGAAATACACTCCGAGGTTTGCCATTAAAGAAAAAACTTTTGGACCAGTGCGTGAATAAAGACAATGGACCATGACTTGAGGAACCTATTCCAAGCATATAAGACTCGCTATCACTCCCCAATATTGACTGCGTTCTGAGTTTACAAGCCCGGTAATGTTTAGTCTCGAAGAAGACCAACCGAGACCGGATAATTGTGCCAGACACGCAAGGCCAAACGAGAAGCCTTTTCTCTAGCNAAAAAAAAAAAATACATATGTAAGTAGGGGTCATACTAAAAATTCTTAATATTTCAAACTCCTACCGTTTACCCTTCAAAAGTTACAATGGATGTGCAAAGAAGCTTTTCTTAGAGAAAATACCTTTTTGATTCGGTTTTTTTAGGTTTTCATACCAAAAAATTTGCTACTTGAGGGCTTCAGTTGCGCTGTTCAAATTTTATAAAGAAAACAGATTATCTGATTAAATTAATGAGCCTGGCCTGATAGCGCAATACTGTAAGCTTGAAAAACAATTGGTGTTATAAAGCTCACCTTGTATACTGTGTCTTATAAAGAGCATCTATTCTAAACGAGTTTCGTAAATAAATTAAAAAAGAAAAAATAAATAAAATAGGTTCCTAAAAATTAAATTCAATTAAATAACAAAAAATTATTCTTTTTAAAATAATATAGGACCTAAAGATTAAGAGAAAATTAAATTAGAAATGTAAAACATACATTACAAAAGCAAAAAAAAAAATAAGTTTAAAAAAGTTGTACTCAAAATTGAAGAAAAAAATATAGGTTTATAAAATGAAATTAAAATAGAAACACTTTTGTTTTTAATAAAATATAAAGATTAAATTAAAAAAAAATAAACATAAATATAAAGCAAGTTTCTAAAAATTACAAAAATTGTTTAAAAATTATAAACACTACCGGAACAAAGTACTGGCACAGCAAATTTTTCCCAATATATGCCACAATTTTTATGCTAATATTTTTCCGCCAATTTTGTATAAAAATTCAACAAAACATAAAAATATAATTCCAAAACTTTGTGCAAAACTCGCGAAAATTCAGAATTCAGAGAAAAATAGAATTCAGAGAATTGTATCAAAGTTGATAAAACTGAATTTTGACCGGTTTTATTATACAAATCCTCCTGTGTGCAACGTGAAGCTCTTGGTAACTGCGACGAATATTATTTTCCATTAATTTACAAATCACTTTTCTGCATTCTGGCCGCACTTCAAGCAAGTAACGCTGCTTCAGAAATAAACTTTTCAACCCTTCACCGGTTAAAAACCTGCTGCGTTGTACCAGGCTGATAGAAAATTTTTTGGTATGGAGTTTTATAGCTCATTCAATTTCAGTGCAAAAAGTGAACGTTTGAAGTACCTCAAAATTCACGCTGCTTTTTGAGATTTTTTTTTTGTGGGAGGCGTTTCGCATTTCCATTCACATAAAATACTTATTTATGTTCCAAAATACTCGTATTTTTATATCGAAAAAAATGCACAAGTTTGAACTTGAATCTTATTATACTGGAATTAAATTGGCTTTAAAAATGCATGCCCAAAACTTTTCTAAAAAATCTGATTAAAAAATTTTAAATTGTGATAGCAAATTTTTGAAATTGGTTGAATTTTCGCGAATTTCGCATTTTCAGCACGATTTTTTTATGAATTTGGAATGAGCGGCAAATTACGATAATGTGAACATGCTTTATAAAATACTTTTTCTGTTCAAACTTTTAATGTTGTTTATTTGGAAACCCCGAAAATGGCGCTGTTTGAAAAATTATGTTACTTTTTAACCGATTTCCAAAAAAAAGAAGGTTATCAATTCGTCGGAATATTATTATTTTTTTTATGTATGTTACCGCATAACTTTGGAACTATCTATCCTACTAACTATCGGAAAGGTAGTGTCTCTCAGGTGGTCCCATACTAATTTGGTTTAGATCCGATCATTGAATCATGAAAAAATTAACATTACTCCTAAATGCCCTTTCGAAAGGCCTTCTGTCTGAAAAAATGAATGGTAAATCAAAAGTGTATTACGTTATTAAATCGAAGTGAAAAATTGCAGCTTATTGACAAAGGAAAGGATTTATAACCCCAATCCGCATCCCACCCCTGGCTACGCCACTGCTTCTATCAGCTGGCAATTTTAATATCTTTGCAAGAGCCCACACTGCACATNCCTGGCTACGCCACTGCTTCTATCAGCTGGCAATTTTAATATCTTTGCAAAAGCCCACACTACACANAGCAAATTTTTGAAATTGGTTGAATTTTCGCGAATTTCGCATTTTCAGCACGATTTTTTTATGAATTTGGAATGAGCGGCAAATTACGATAATGTGAACATGCTTTATAAAATACTTTTTCTGTTCAAACTTTTAATGTTGTTTATTTGGAAACCCCGAAAATGGCGCTGTTTGAAAAATTATGTTACTTTTTAACCGATTTCCAAAAAAAAGAAGGTTATCAATTCGTCGGAATATTATTATTTTTTTTATGTATGTTACCGCATAACTTTGGAACTATCTATCCTACTAACTATCGGAAAGGTAGTGTCTCTCAGGTGGTCCCATACTAATTTGGTTTAGATCCGATCATTGAATCATGAAAAAATTAACATTACTCCTAAATGCCCTTTCGAAAGGCCTTCTGTCTGAAAAAATGAATGGTAAATCAAAAGTGTATTACGTTATTAAATCGAAGTGAAAAATTGCAGCTTATTGACAAAGGAAAGGATTTATAACCCCAATCCGCATCCCACCCCTGGCTACGCCACTGCTTCTATCAGCTGGCAATTTTAATATCTTTGCAAGAGCCCACACTGCACATTTTTTTTCGCATGCTTCCCTACTTTGGCTATTTTTTGCCTTTTACGGAGACTTCTCTTTTTGTTTACTTTTGTTTTTTTTTCCGCACCCACCAAACAAATCTGAAAGAAAGCAACACAACGGAAATGTAAGCACTTAACAGTTAAGAGCAATAAACGTTAAAAATTTAACTTTAAAACTGCCAACCAAATGAAAAACGAGTTCAAGACACACACACATATGTACATATGCACTTATGCACGCTCCATTCATTAAAACTAAAAGCTCTACTATGCGAGCTTTTGTTGCAAAAGCTACCCAATGCCGCAAAAAATGAACCACAACATTGTCGGAATGGATGAACGATTTGACACCGATGCAAAAAAAATTTAAAAACAAAATCCTTACGAACGCCCTTATCAGTACTCGCAACGCTGACACTGAGTTTCTTATCGCTTGTGCGTCGACCATTTGAATGTACATATGNAGCTCTACTATGCGAGCTTTTGTTGCAAAAGCTACCCAATGCCGCAAAAATGAACCACAAACATTGTCGGAATGGATGAACGATTTGACACCGATGCAAAAAAAATTTAAAAACAAAATCCTTACGAACGCCCTTATCAGTAGTACTCGCAACGCTGACACTGAGTTTCTTATCGCTTGTGCGTCGACCATTTGAATGTACATATGTATGTATGCATGCGGGTCTGTGGGCTTTGTTACCCCCATTTTCAAGCAAGCGAACGAATGTGGCAACNACCGATTTCCAAAAAAAAGAAGGTTATCAATTCGTCGGAATATTATTATTTTTTTTATGTATGTTACCGCATAACTTTGGAACTATCTATCCTACTAACTATCGGAAAGGTAGTGTCTCTCAGGTGGTCCCATACTAATTTGGTTTAGATCCGATCATTGAATCATGAAAAAATTAACATTACTCCTAAATGCCCTTTCGAAAGGCCTTCTGTCTGAAAAAATGAATGGTAAATCAAAAGTGTATTACGTTATTAAATCGAAGTGAAAAATTGCAGCTTATTGACAAAGGAAAGGATTTATAACCCCAATCCGCATCCCACCCCTGGCTACGCCACTGCTTCTATCAGCTGGCAATTTTAATATCTTTGCAAGAGCCCACACTGCACATTTTTTTTCGCATGCTTCCCTACTTTGGCTATTTTTTGCCTTTTACGGAGACTTCTCTTTTTGTTTACTTTTGTTTTTTTTTCCGCACCCACCAAACAAATCTGAAAGAAAGCAACACAACGGAAATGTAAGCACTTAACAGTTAAGAGCAATAAACGTTAAAAATTTAACTTTAAAACTGCCAACCAAATGAAAAACGAGTTCAAGACACACACACATATGTACATATGCACTTATGCACGCTCCATTCATTAAAACTAAAAGCTCTACTATGCGAGCTTTTGTTGCAAAAGCTACCCAATGCCGCAAAAATGAACCACAAACATTGTCGGAATGGATGAACGATTTGACACCGATGCAAAAAAAATTTAAAAACAAAATCCTTACGAACGCCCTTATCAGTACTCGCAACGCTGACACTGAGTTTCTTATCGCTTGTGCGTCGACCATTTGAATGTACATATGTATGTATGCATGCGGGTCTGTGGGCTTTGTTACCCCCATTTTCAAGCAAGCGAACGAATGTGGCAACGATGATGAGGACGAAAACGAAGTGGAAAACTGAAAACGACAACGACAACGACAACCACCACGACAACGACAACGACAACGACAACGATGATGAATCTAACGCTAACGACGACAGTATATGTTGATAATGATGGTGACGAGGACGCCGTAGACGTTAGCCTAGCCGCCTATCAGTGAAAGGCTGTTGATGAAAAATATTTTTTGCTTTTTTTTTTTTGTATTTTAGTTTCCTCCACTTTCGTTCGCCACTTTATAAAAGGCGCGCAAATGCCGATGCCGCAAAGCATTCGCTCAACAAGTGGCGCCAAAGAAACAACTAACTAACCGCTGAACGGAATTCAGCAGCGTGAATTGAGATAGCGCAAACGTAACGGTAAAAAAAAAAAAATAAAGCGGTGTTTTATGTCAAAGGAAGTGTGAAACGGGTATTATTTGTGCTAACGAGTTGGCGAAAGAGACAAAAACGGTAAAGTTAACGGCTGATAATTTGTAGTTCGTCGTATTTGAAAAGGTGAATATTTAATAGTGAGCTATGCTATTTTAAGCTAAAAAAAGGCGGAAATTGAAAACAAATTATTGTGTATAAGCAGCGTTTAAAAGAGTGAGTTGGCGAAAATTTTGCTTGAGGCAATATTAGTACGTATGTATGTATAAAAAATATTTGGCTTTTCATGTAAAACTTAATTAAAACAAGCAGCCAAATTTTTAAAGTATTTAAAATGGTTTGCTTATAATGGACTTTTCCAACAACGGTTATTGACAAGTGAAATTAAGGCATGCTGTGTTGAACTATTCAAATGCAATAAGTGCATTGACGTTGTTATATAAATTCCTAACACTATTTAAGAATGAAAATAAAATTCTCGTGTGTCCTAGTAGAAGTCAACCTAGCTACGGTCGAATAATTGACGAAACTAACATCACTATCCCAAATATTTACGAAGAAGTACAAACAAATCAGTTTTGCTGCATTAGCTCAAGTTTTCGAGATATTTTAGGTTAAAAACGTGAAAAATGCGATTTTTCACTCTACTCGCCATGTGCATATTTTCTTCAAGATAAATCCTTAAAAAAAAAATTTAATAATTCATTTGAAAGTAAAATGTTTTCTCTTGAAAAGATTATATCACTCAAGCGAATATTTAGTTTAGAACTTGAGATGTTGTCCTTTGAATTACATATATTTATTCTTTTTACAAACTCTGAAAGATTCAATTTGAAAATAAATACATTTGTAGTATACTTTTAGGCTTCTTTACATACCTTCTAAATGTATGTGTGTGAGGACCCTTATTACACTGCATACCGTTAACTTAATGCACAAAGGCCTCAACCAACACATTTTTCGAAACTGCGTTTTCATAGATTTTGATTTACTTTTTATAATGCTTTTTTTTCTTCTTCTGTGAAATAGAAAAGTTGCTGGATAAGGCCTTTGTAATTAAAATAAAATAAAATAAATCAAGAAAAAAATTATTATGTCATCAAATAAAGGAAACATAATAATAAAATAACATAAAATCAAATAAAATAAAAAAATAAATAAAACATCTTACCAACCTGTCGGAAAAATCAACCAACACCAACATAAAAATAAAATATAGCAAAATAAAATTAAGTTAAGTTAATTTAAATTAAATTTTATTCAATTTAATTTAATCTTATTTAATTTAACAAAATAAAATAAAGTAGGATAAAATTAAATAAAAAATTAGCGTACCCGCGTACTATTCACTTAATAACATCCAGTGGCACATCTGCTCTGATTATGGTTTTGTGGTCGTCAGAAGGCATATCCTCCATTGCAGCATCACAGACCAGGAAGAATTTGATTTGTTTTTGTGTAGTGTTGTAGGTTTTTGTTGTCATTGAGTATCTCAGAAACACAAATCCATAATAAAAGTAATAGTTTTAAGTCTGACACATATTTGTAATGCTGGTCTATAGAGATATTTTTCGGCATAGACAAGGGTCGCATTTGTGGGTTTTATACAAAGCTTACATAAAATTAAGTCTAGGTGAAAATTCAGTAGCATTATGGCTTATTTCGGGCGTGAAATTCTCTGAAACATGGCTCAATACTTGGCCTTTATATTCAAATTTGTTACGTTCACATAAGCCTAAATATATGTACTTACCGTCCTCGGAGTATTTATTTCACTATGAAGCAAATATTTTCTCTCTTAAAGTCGGTAAAGACTTTAGACACGTGCACTGTCAATAAACATAACCTCATACTTTACAGGTAGCTATAATCCCGAGACCACTTGCCACAAACGTGTGCCAGACCTATAGACCATACTGTAACCAACAACCCGCTATCGCAGATGGCGGTGAATGTTTGGTATAATTTAATTAAGTTAGACCGGCGTCACACATTTGTGAAAACCCAGCTGACACATGTGACGCCTGGTAGCGAACGTGTTAAATAACCTAACCAAAGCGTTGTATCCGTGACGAAGCTCTTGCACCTTTCCAATGATCTGGCGTTTCATAGCACAGTTAGGCGCACAACACTGATCGATTTCCATATCAGAGTTGCCAACGAAATAAATTTGTTTGAGTTGTTAAGGTCATTGGTTGTTCCTCCTGAGGTCGTCCTGCATAAATTCGCAATGCATGCACTCAACGCTGTTCATTAACTTAGGTGTGTTGTTGAGGTTTTTGATTTGCACTGCTAATCGTAAATTTTTGTTAATTGCGATTGCGTGAGGCAATGTTTCAAATTCTGGCCAGACGAATATGTTACGAACACTGAAAGTTCAAAGGCGAAAAATTCAAGCTATCTTCGATGCAATCGAATCATATTCGCAAAAGAAATGTACAGGCAAAATATTCTTATTTTGGCCTTATCGTGGGTTTTGCCCGAAATTTTTTCATCCGCCCGCAGTGAATACACGGAAAAGAAAAGTAAAAAGTGAACCAGTTCGAGGAAAATGAAACTCATTCAGACTTATCATGAGTTTCATTTTCCGCGAACCGGTTTACTTTTCACTTCTGGTTTCCATGTATTTAATATGGGTGAATTTCGGGTGAATTTTTCTTTGGGCGAAACACAGGATAAGGCAGATTATTTTATATTTTTAATCAAAATTTCATCATGCAGTATTCAAATCCGGCAACTGTAAATGGAACCTGTAATAATTGACAGCACACTCGGGTCTGCTAGTAATAATAATATTTTGGCACTCACACTTTTACCAAAACAAACATTCGCTGGTCTTATTGAATAAAAAAAGTTACCTTGACCCTAAAAAATATCCTTCAAAAGTAAAATTTTTGAATTGTTTTCTATTTTTTTCACCTTTTACCTGAAAACATCAGGTATCTAATGAATTTTAAAAAATTTTAAATCAGCCTTATGATGAGTTTCATTTTCACCGAACGGGTTCACTTTTCACTCCTGGTTTCCATGGTTTTACTATGGGCGGATGACAAATTTTCGGGTGAAGATTTTTTGAGGTGAAACTCAGGATGAGGCAAAATATATTTTTCGGTTCTTTCGGCCATGGAAATGGATGCCCTTAATAAAAACAGCAAAAACATATTTTTAAAACTTTTTAAAAATTCAGCTCAAAAAAGGAGAAAAAATCAAAAAAAAACCCCGTATTTTTGAAAGTACTTTTGTAGATCAAGGTAATTTTCTTATCCAATGAGAACATCTTTCCTAAATTCTCCATCTTAAAGTCATAAAATACTGTTAAATTTATTTTGTTAGCTTTTCCAGTTTTCGATATATTAGATTTTGCCGTAAAAAAAAGTTAATTTTCCTGTGCGCCCTCATAATGCTTATTGCACAGCTGTCCCCACAATGAGTTTTAGATGAAAAACTCACCCCAAGTAAATATTTAAATGGCAGCCATCATGCCGCACCCCTACACCAGCCTGCCCGCATAACCATCTATGAGAGCGGCTTATGAGGTGCATATCTGTCTTGGTGTGCGCCTATAAATCCTATGGATTCATCAAATAAAATAATAATACATAAATATTTGGCGCCTCCTCCAATTTGTGTTGTGAGTCAGTTTTACGCGCCCTATGAAAAGCTTGTACGTTTGGCCTTGCCTTGTTTTGACTTGGGTTCGAACATTGGTCCTACGGATTGGAGTATGCGCCTCTAACCACTCGGCTAAAGCGAGCGGATTCATTGGACTCATTAAGCTCTATAAATAAATAGGCAACAAAAGATATTCTCTAAAGCCTAACAATACCTTGTTCGTAATCTAAAGATGGTGCCTAATCTAGAGGTGCTTAGTTTTTCGCAGATTTCTAGAAAAATTTTAAATACAACTTTTTAGATTACTTATAAGACCAGGGGTCTAGTCTTATTATGTGAAAAAGTGAAGTGAAAATATTTTTCATTACTTCCAATAAAAGCAATTTTATTTATCAAAAAATGTGAATTTTTTCTCAAAGTTTTGCTCAAAAACATAATCTTAAGATAATGAATTTACCAAATAACTACTTGCTAGCTGTTTATGGAAAAGCCTTAAAGGATCGAGAATGGCTTAAAATGATGAAATGAAATTTTTCCCTTATTAACTTTTTTTGTTTTATTACTTTGTATGAAAGCATTGCAGTCATGTACGAGTACACATATGCATATGTATAAATAATATGTATTTCATTGCGTGCATTGTTCTTCTTGGGTAAAACTGCAAATGACAGCTGCCCGCAGTGCATTGAACTGAAATCCTTCAGCTCGATCAATCAATCTTTCCTACTTTCTTACTACCTTCACTGCTTTTCTTTTGTACATATGTATGTACATATGTGTTTGCAAATTCAGATATATTTTTATACATATGCACACACATATGCACATACGACATATAAAAAGAATTCGGTAATCATTATCACCCACTCATCTTTGTATGCGTTATGCTTACAAACATTTTTTTTTTTTAGTACTTCCTTCGTTGACCGGCCTTCACACACACACACACCATTGTGTAATTAAACATCTTCTATCTGTGATTAGTTACGCTATGGAAATTAACTCAATTAGAATAAAGAAACAAACCAAAAACAACAATAACAAAAAGCCAAAATGGCATAGAACTGATTGGCAATGAACTAGCTATTGGATTTCATTACTCTTTCCAGTTCTTGTCAAAGAAAATTATAAGGATGTGAAAGGTTATAAAGGGCAGCTAAGTATAGAATGCGTATGAGTGCGATGGAGTAGCAAATATTTTTGAATAAAAATTTTTAGTATTTAGGCGTAAAATGGCATAATTAATACACCTTGTAAATCAGGGCGGTTGACAGGCGAGTCGATTGGCGTGGCAGCTATAGAATTCGAGTTAAAACTGAATAATCCGAAAAGAGTCAAGAGGAAGATAACCAGGAAAATGATGATTTATGAAACGTTTCTTAATACAGTCATATCTAATGTGCATTAGAGATGCCGGTTTTAAATCGATTAAACTGAATTGCGATTCGATTTTTTTGTCGAATTTTTAGTTCCGATTCCGAAAAAAATTTGAGATTCGAAATTCGATTTTTCCTCAACTGATGCATATTATTAAAATCTATAAAATTAAAAAACAAGTTTGATTTGGAGGCTGGTACAAACAAATAATGGAGCTTGACTTCTCCCACCTTTCTAACTTGAGAGAGCAAGGTCCAAAGAATTCAATGACCTGCCTCTCTTTCTCTACTCCATCTAAAGGGCTCCGCAGGGAAGCCTCTTGGAAATAACTCTATAAAATTATGCCTAATACTACAACAAAAACTTCAAAATTTAACAACAAATTTGAATTCTTCGGTTAGAAATCTACAAGAAAAGTTCTTTTTCGAAAGTACATTTTCAACGAAATTTTTTGGGATTTGAATATAATGATTATATATGTTGGCACTATTTTTCCCTTCATTATGTCAGCTTTTGAACCCATATTTTTGTCTTATTCCTGTCGTGAGATTAACGATTTTGTCCAACGACACTCCCAAATTGTACACTGTGCGCCGTCAGCAAAAAAAAATCAAATATCTACGGTATTTTGTAGACTCTTTAAACTAGAAGATTGTTGCAACGCAAATTTTAGCATTTTTCAAATTTTTTTACAATGTTGGAAATTTGGATTAACATGGCTGTTGTTAGACATGCAATTTGTCTTGGGCTGTAAAATGGTACACATAATATCAGGAATTCTTTTGCCATTTCAAACAATACTGCACTGTAAAAAATGCTTTTATTTTTAAATGAACGTACTGAGAAAGGGGATTTTTTCGCAGTAATATACAGTTTTTTAATCCGAAAAAATATACGAGATTTGCCTATAAAACAATTTTACAGTTAGGTTTTTCTAAGAAAATAGAAAGTAGAAACTAAAATTTCATCGAAATCGAATGAATTTTGCATTTCCTCCCACGAGGGTGGAGAACGTGGCAATGAGCCAGCATTTGCCATATTTCAAGAAACTTTATTCACGTTTATTATTTTCTCCGCTCTATAATTGAAACACTGTTTACGTTTATCTTTTGAAGTTTCGGGACACAGAGTGATTAAATGCAAAAACAAATTTGGAAATTTTTGAAAATTTGCCCTATTGTGCACAATTTCTTGATCAAGGAATTCATAGTGTTCTCTAGCATTAATAATAATAAATGTTCCTTCAAAACTTGCGTATGTGGGTTGTGCAACGTGAGTACCAGCCTTCACTTACAGACTTGTTCAAAAAATTAAAAATAAATTACTAATAAATCTAATTTAAACATCTGCCCGTACAATGAAATCAACAATAATAAATGAATCTTTAACTGTAGTCGTATTTTTTTCACAATATTTTTCTTTGTTTTTTTTTTGTAACTACCACTTCAACTACAGGCACACGCCAATTAAAAACTCTTTCCATTAAAAAACGCAACATATTGGACAGCCACTGAGGGTGGCTTGCTTACGCAACAAATGTTACCAATTTAGTAATTTTTTAACGTATCCTTATTGTGGCTACTACAAAACTTTCAACAATTGTGCGAGCTACACTCGAGTGTTGTGCTACGCACTCTCATAACGGTCAAGCACACACTTTGAATCACCAGAGGTTTGCGTTACTAAGCAAAGGCTTGGTCTCAGCTAAATTAAATTGTAAACACCGCCACTAGACCGTAAATTAAGCCACAGAAATACATATATATGAAATAATAAAAAGAAAAACAATCAAAAAATACAAACACAAAAACAAACATAAAGAATTATCAAGTGAGAGTAAAATAAAAAGAAACAGTTACATACGTGCGTGGGTGCATGGTATGTATGTATGTACATATGTGCGCCATGTGAAAATATGAAAAAGGCTTGAATCAATGATGAATATATGAGCGTTATGTATGTATGTATGGCATGGATGTATTGTAAAAATACTTTTGATTTCTCCTTTTACTGTACGACACTGCGTATGAGTAACCTCAGCAGTTGTGATTAAGCGTTTGTTTGCCTGTGCGTTTGTAATTGACTGCTTTCACATTTACAGCATTTTTGCGTACTTATGTATGTGCGTGCGTGCTGCTTGACGCTTTCATGCCTTCACTGTTGGTTTATGCCACAAGTATATAGACCTGTCAAACCTTTTAGGCTATTTTATTGTTGGCCTGTCCGCCTGTCTGTCTCCTCTACAACAGCCCTCGTCGGTCAATGTGCATGGGTACTGAGCTGAGTTTGAATCTTGAAGTGGATATAATTTTTTGGTCAACCATATTTGTAAGTGAGAATGCACATTAGACCGTACCACGTTGCAAGCAAATAAAAAGTTCGCCATAAACCCCTGTGTCTACAGTCTTTTTGAATTTACGACTCGTTTAGGACTATTTCTGGAACATTTCAGTACTAGTTCGGGCTCAGTTCGGAATCGTTTTGGGATCTTTTCAGGGTCATTTCGTTACTAGTTCAAAACTATTTCGGGACCATTTCTGGTTTTGGTCGAGATCATTTCGGGAGAAGTTCAGCTTTTCTTTCACTATTTCGGGCATTCTCAGGACTATTTCAGTACGACTTCGGCACGAATTCGGGCTAATTTCCAAACCTGTTCCGAACTACTTCGGGACCATTTTGGAGCTATTTCAGCACCATTACGGGGTTTCATGGTTCGCGACTATTTCAGGACCATTTCGAGGAAAAACCAAAAAACCAAACCGACTTCAATTCTCATATAAAAATTTAAGAGTACCGTTAATTTCTTCATGATCCAGTGATCGGATCTAAAACAAATTATTACGTGACCACCTTTGAGGTACCGTCTTTCTTAAAAAAAAAAGCATTTTAGAAATCGGTTAACGTGGTTCAAAGTACGTAAATAAAATTAACGTTTATTTTTAACCTAACCTATTTCTGTATGTAGATGGATAGATAGATTTGTTAGAAGATGTGCACAGCGACCTTAGGTCTATTGTGCTCTCAAAGCTCATCACAATACATCGTTCCAGCCCTAAAGCTCTGATGAAGCCGATCAGTTTCGAGCCTTCTTCTCGCCACCCTTTCGCATTCAAGGTGGAGATGCCGTAACGTTCTGAAGTCATCTGCACTAATCCCTAGGGTATGCATATGGGTCCGCAAGCTACAGTGACCTGTTAGCAGTCCTGTTATAAACCTCTAATTAGTCTTATGGAGTGTGATTAGTTCTCTGGATCTTTTCGGGGTTTATAGCTTCCTAGAAGTTCTTCCGCCTGCCTTAGTTCAGACATGTTCTCCCATTGTGTCTTACTTAGGGGTAATTCTTCTGCTCTAAATTCTTCCCTGAATGTGTGTGGACCGACTGCAAGGAAGAGTTCTGGTTCCTTAGGTCGGGTGGCTGCTGCTTGTCGAGCCAACCTGTCATCCTCCTCGTTGCCCTGCATGCCTTGGTAGCCCGGGAACCACATCAGCTTTCCCGTGTTGAGTTCTCCTCGGGGCGTTCAGTCTCGTTACACATTCCCGTACTGACCGTGAACTAATTTAACATGGCGATATGGCTCTTAGTGCAGCCTGACTTTCACTGCAGATGACAATGAGCTGTCTTCTTGATTGTTACTGCAGAATTACTTCCGCACAAACAATGATGGCAAAAACCTCCGCCTGAAAGGTACTGGGGTAATGGAGATGTTGGCCTTGGGGCCATATATTCCTACCTTTATATTTTCGTGAGTTTTTTAGCCGTTTGTGAACCACCTTTGGGCGTGGGACCGAAAGGTGTTAAAATTGCCTCGTTCCAGGTTGCTTTGCTGCCTAGTTCAGTTTTAAACTTTTTTCGAAGGTTCTTATGGTAACCATGTCATCTCTGTTGAGGTTGGAGATAGCGGTATTGGTTCTGGTTTCCTCTCCCAGTCAGCTCGAAATCACCTTGGCTTAGCCAGTGCCCTCCCTCATGAAGCTGAGAAGAGCCTTCTTGGTAGTTTGTTCTATCAAGTGAGTTATAATTTCGTCCATATAAAAATGCTTGAAATGTTTTATATGGTAGAAAATGTAGCAAAAATAAAATTCAAAAATCGGTGCGAATTTTAAGATATGTAATTCAAACTTGTTCTTATCATATTAAATACATTAAAGTGGAATGAGCTAGAAAACTACGGATTTTTTTAGCTCTGATTAAAAAGTTTGAAACTATAATTACATTAGGGGTATTTCTGAGTCTTGCAAAGCCCTTGCACGGTGCACGGATTGCACGGTTTGCAAAGCTGCCCCATACGAAAACCGGTTTTTACCGTGCAATCCGTGCAATCTGTGCACCATGCAAGGGCTTTGCAAGACTCAGAGAATACCCCTATTTTGTTTGAAGTTTGTAGGTTTCTAGTTTACGTAAAAAGTCTGAAATTTGGATTTATATGGTTGTTGTTATATAACGAACAAAAATATTGTATTCTCCAGACAAAAACCTAGATACCTTAAGATCCGATTGTAAATGCCGAAGATATGAATAAAAATGTAAAAAGGCGGTCCCTGCGGTAGCCAAAAAAAAATTGTGCGGCGAACTTTTTTTCTGACACGGTCTAATGAACATACATATGTACGTGCATATATATGTGTATCATAAGAGCTGGAAAAACCAAAATCTTTTCCATGGGAAATTGTAACGAAATTGCATAGTATTTTGCCCATTTTTTCTCTGATGACTTAAACGAAACATAAATTTGTTTATCCTCCTGAAATACGCATAAGTAAAACATTTTATATACATATGTATACGTGTAGCTTGTTTTTTGGTGGTTTTTATTAGTAGACAGTAGTTTTAATTAATTTGAGAAAAAGTGCCAAAACAAGCGCACACAGGTGGGAGTTCCTTCAGCTCCAGTGCTCTCAATTTTTCTGCTGAAATTGTCGGTTATTTTGGTCAGAGTTGAAACTTGATGGACACTTCGTGCAAAAGCAATGATTATTTGTTTATATTTAACTATTGCATGCTGTACATTAATAACGCATTAGACGTGTATCCTAAACTTAGGCGTCATAAATGCTAGCGGTATTTCAAAACGAGTTAATAATTAGCTTATTTTTAGACTTTTCTATTCATTGGTGACTGAAAAAAAAATATTATTATTATACAGACATTCTGGCAACAAAGAAAAAAGACAAAAAAAAATACGAATGATCTCTTAGAAATCGATGGCTGAATGGAAGATCGACCTATCTCGGCAGCCAGTTCAAAAACTTCTAAAAACCCAGTTCAAATTACCTTAAAAACGTTCCTTTAATTACAAAAGAATAGACCGTAGTTTAATATACAATTATTTTAATTAGTGTGGAGCTAATTTCTGTCCGTAGAAGTACGTTTCCACGAACCACAAATTTCGTAATTTGGAAGCCATTCTCAATTTCAGCTGGAAACTGTGATATGTCTCTCAATTTGACCATAGAAAAAAAATGACAGCTGAAATTGTGTTCGAGTCTTAATTTGCGTGCAATTGAAAAAAAAAAAACATATACAATTTTTTCGTAGCATCTTGGGAGTTTTATAACTTTGAATCAAGGCGCATTGAACAGGTAGTATCACTCTAGCAGTTGATTAGATTTTTCTTTCAAATTATTAGGTCTCCAAAATGTCAAATATATTTAATTTCTTCTCACAAAAATTGCAAATTGTTAAAATCTATTTGCATGTGAAACCTTTTTCCATACAAAGCAAGCGACTGAATAGCAGCTCGCCCAACACAGCAGCACAACCGCTGCTGATTACTGGGCCTTGGAAAGGATGGATCAATGCTGCGAGAAGCAAACAAATTTGCTAAGAAAGAAAGTTGCAACAATTTTCACTTTTTTTGCAATTTAAATTTTTTATTTTTTATTTTTTTTTGTTTTTTTGTATTTCATATGGCACGCTTGATACAGACACTTTCGATACCAGAAGCAACAACAAAATACACGCAAATGTTTGATATGCCTAGCTTTGAATGATTTCTACGTCTAAAAAATAATTTGTTTGGTAAATTGGTTTTTTTCGAAATTGGTTTTGAAATTGAAATTTGTCGTGTGACTATTCACAATTTCAAATTGAAATTGATAATCAAAATTGCCCAATTTGAAGCTCGTGGAAGCGTACTTTAAGAAACTATTCTTTGGTTGACTGAAATAAAAATAAAATAAAGTTTTTAGGTCCTTTAAACACTCATTTCGTTTTCAAAAAAATGTGCAGGCAAATAAATTTTAAAAGCTACTTGAGAAAACTACACTCAGAAAATTTTATAAAAAATATTAGTTTAATTGAAGCAAAATAATGAACACTGCTAAAATTTAAATAGAACTACAATCTTCCTCATGCCTTTTCAATCTTCTACTTATCCCAAATACGCATGTATTACATCTTTCTACAACGCCAACGCCTTTGGCTTATTATGAGTTAATAAATATGTATGTATTTATGTATGTATGTATGTACTGTTCTTTGGAACTTTTCATTCATGTTTCACAACTTAACACGAATTCTATTTTGCTCTCCTTGAACTGCCTTCACATGAACTTCCTTCAAAATTTAAATGTTAAGCCGACAGTGTTGGTTATTGATTGAACGTTGTAATTTTAAAGTTTTACCAAGATTTAACCAACGGACTAGCAAATTGTTTGCGCAAATCCTTTTGCCTCCAGCCTTTTTTTTTGTTCTTAATCCTGGCGTAATAACCAAAACTTTCTTGGTATGCTATGCTTGCGGCTCGGGTGGCCACATTTGCGGTAGTCTATTGGTTTCAATATTTGCTACTTTATTTATTTTTCCGATTTTTTTTTTATTTTTTTAATATTTTCAATAAGCAGTCTCACTTGGCCAGCTGCCAGCCACAAGACGTGGTACAATAAATTTGTTATTTTGATTTGGGTTCTGTTCAAAGCAATTACTGTTTTCTGATTCTACCGGCTCGCTGCTTTCTGCATTGCAGTAATTGCTCACAAACACCCCGTTGCGATGACTTTTATGCCTAAGTTGTAAATTATTTTTTTTTTTAATTTTTGGCATCTTTTAGCTATTAATTGAAAAAATTAGCCACATTTTTTTGGCCTCTAAATGGCGTGGTGAATTAAATTTCGAAATATTCACAGTTAGACACATACATATGTACGAACATTAGACCGTATGCGTTACCCTACAAGCAAAGAAAAAAATTTCGCCATACACTCTTCAGTGAAAATAATTTTTGCAAGGGAATTTGATGTGAGTCCTTGATATCAATCCCACTAAGACAGATATCTCCCCTTTAACCAGGAAAATAATTCCCAATGGAAATTAGGAGCTTAAGCTTAGATAGGTCTCGCAGTTAACATCGTCACAGAAGTGGAGTATCAGCGTCTTATACTGAGAGCCTCTTTAGTGTGCAAACATCTAGCATCAAATCCTGTGGATGCATCCCCAAGAAACCTATGGTAACCTATAGGGCAGTGGCATGGGTTTCCAGGGCTACTTTGGCAGTGCTAAGGCAATCTATAACCAAAATTCAACGTCTGGCGCGTATTCACGCATCACGGGGGAAAGCGTACATATCCGACGGAGAGGCTAAGAATTATTACAGCTATTTTTATGGGTCATTGTAGGCTAAGAGGCTACCTGCATAGACCAGTGAAAGCGATATAAGTATGTCGCTTTTGTGGCTCCGCTAACTATACCATTGCACCTCTTTCTGGGATGTGAGGCCATTTCACGTAGTAAGGAGGGCTGCATGGGGCATCTGTGGCCAAGGGAAGATCATATACACTCCCCACTGCGGAATCTATTCGGCAGGCAATAGCAACCACCAAGTGTATGAAAAAGCTACTCCAAGAATCCAAATACATTTCGAAAGCAGCGTAACACTGTATGTCCCTCCATTTGTGTAACGCACACCACAAATTGGGTATGCAGTTACAGTTGCTCGAGTGTTTATGCTCAATTCCTACTCTTGCGTCCGTGTTCGCACACTCTGGGAAATGTGAGCAAGCCTTGTGCAAGGCGTGGTAACTAACCTGTGTGGAGCCTTGGGTCACGGCAAAAAAGAAAGTCAGTTTCACCGACGTACATAATTTTTGAGGTTGCAGCGTCTGACATCCATCAGGTACGGCTGCAAGTGGGTAGCCTTCTACGAGCAAGTGTCTCACTGCATATTTGTATGTACATATATCTAAAAATTTAGAGGGTTGCCGCCTGTTCAAAAATTAAATAACGAGTTAAATTAAATATTTTTATATGGGAATCAAACGACACGAATTTAAAGCTGAGATANTGAGATCCCACGATTGCCGCAAATGGACCAATCTGGAACAATTTTTATTGTGCTGTATTGGAGCACAATAAAAAAATTGTCCCAATGAAATTCTGTACAGTCACACGGTTGCCTCTTTTTATACAATTCTCATTGCCGTAAGTTGGCGAAAAGCAATTTGTTGTTACTTGAAAGCGAAGAAGCAAAAACTTGTGCCCAACGAAAACTCACGCATTTATTTAGAAGTTTGATTGTATAGTTTTTTTATTTTTCGACGATAACTGCAACGTGCTATGTGGAGTTCAAGTTGCAACAGTTTTCTTTTTAATTTTGTTACGTAAAGGTTTTTTTATTCATTACAAGTAAAATTGGTACAAAAGAGTTATGTTTGTTTAAATGAAAGCTGCGAATTTACATAATTTATGTTTGGAATTAAATTTTATAATTATATGTACAGCTCGCAACAAAAGATAGCACGTTAACATTTTGATCAGTCTTGACTTTTTTCTTCTGTTGTTTAATGTTAATTTTTTCGTATAAAACCATAGCTCATTGTCTAGTAAAAACCACATAAGTCCAAATTCCAAACTTTATACAAAAATTATAAACATTTCTTAAAATTTTGATCACAATTCAATGGTTTTTAATTTGGGTTTCTAGAAAAAATTTTGTTTTGCAGTTTACAAAGTAATTGAATGGGGTTGCCATCTGTACACAAATTTATAATCAATTTCAATTACAAGTTCAATAAAATGATGGGTATCAAATGAGCGAGTTTTAAATAAATCTGTAGCTTTTGCGAAAATATTTTTGACATAGCATAGTCATCAGTTTAGGAATTTAAAGTCAATTAAATTGACATGTTTCTCTTTATTTTGACAAACAAAAAATGCAGTTAGCTTATGACTTCTAATAGCATAAAGCTAATTTTTTCAAAACGGTTGCCACCTGCTTAAAAAGTTAAATTCGATTTAAAATCATAAGCTTGAAAAAAAAATATATATTAAGGCCAAAAAAACTAAATTTAAATAAGTTTATTACCAAAACAATTTTAACAGGATTGCCAAATATTTAAAAAGTAAATTGAATTTTAATAATAAGTCAAATAAGGTATGAGTGGCCAACGAATGAGGTTTAAGAAAGCTTACATTACTTGAAGGCTGATGTCAAAAGATGATTAAGAAGGCTTTATTTCGAAAATGTGTTTCAGTGTGGTTGCCAGCTGTTTAAAAATGTTATTAAATTTTATCAATATGGCTTTCCAATGAAACAGTCTGAACAAGTTTTTATTTGAAAAATATTTAGAAGAAGAATTTAATGAATTATAACAATATGAATGACAAACGAGAGATGTTAAAGAAAACTTTATTGAGGCACTTTGCAAGAAGATGTCACCTATTAAAAAATCTAATCAAATTTAAATGAATTTTTCAGAAAGTAATATCTTACTTCTTTACAGCAAATATTTTTCACCTTTTCCAAATTTCAACATTTTTGTCCTATTTTAGCTAAACGAAATATAACAATGGGATGTTTTTAAATTATTCAAATACTCAATAATTTAATGGCGGTTTCGTTTCTAACCTTTTTTTGGTAGGAACGAAAACGCCATAAGAAGCAACTTCTAACTCAATTTAATACTACACGCATGTTATTTTCATTTTTTGTTTTTTTTTTTTCTTGTTGCACATTTACGATCTCTGATGAAGCATTTTTACACGCATTTTTACTACACACACACTGGTAATTAAGTACCAACAATAAAGGGCGCGCGCGAAAGAAAAAAGTCATTCTTATCATCTATGTATGTATGTATGTATGCACACCTTTTCTCGTAATTCTTATTTTTTTTTTCTTTTAAGTGCATTAGCGCAAGTATTTTTTTTTATAGTTTTTACATTAAAACTCTCTTCCTGCGACAAAGCATAATTTTCGCTTGCAGGAAGTATTCTTTTACCGTCAACTAACGGTCTATTGAAATGCTTACTTGCTTTTGCTACCTATCCATATGAAGGATGTGAGAATGCAAGCAAATGGCAACGTAAAAATTACAGTCAAATAGTAAAGCCGTATTTGCCATGGCAATAGGTGTACATGTGAAGTTACTTTGCTTAACACATGCCACCAGTGCACACGCACTCAAGGGCTTTCCACGTTGAGTTCATCATCATATGTGTACAGCCAGCTATGTTGATTTAACATATTTGTTCATACGAGTATTACTATACATATATTTATTTTTTTTTTTGAAAGTAGGGTCATACGCCCATCACAATTCATTGACCTTATGAAACGATATTAAAGCCTAACTTGTTTTACACAGAGCTTGCCTGGAGGAGCTCACTAAAGCTGGCTACACTTTCTAAGCAACCAGAGCGTGTTCAGCGGAACTGCCCTAA
>NW_016166578.1:4335-23821 GCF_001687245.7 Rhagoletis zephyria | reverse complement strand
CGATATTATTGGCCGGGCATGTTCCGCGACGTGAGGAAGTATGTGCGACCTTGTCAGACCTGCCAGCTTTACAAACCAAGCCAGCAGCAACCAGCCGGAAAGATGCTGACGCAGCTAGCGGAAGAACCCTGGGCGACGGTGTGTGCTGATTTCGTAGGACCTCTTCCGCGATCCAAGCATGGAAACACTATGGCGCTGGTAATACTAGATCGTTTCTCAAGATGGGTCGAGATTGTACCAATGCGGAAGGCAACAGCGGAGGGAGTAATTCGAGCAGTGAGAGAGCGGATTATCGGCAAATTCGGCATTCCAAAAATCTTGATCACGGATAATGGAACGCAGTTTACCAGCTCGAAATTTAAGCAATTCCTGGAGGAGATTGGAATAAGGCACCAATTCACTGCTCCGTACACACCGCAGCAAAATCCGACGGAAAGAGCTAACCGTAACATGAAGCGACTACTGGCGGTGTTCGCAGGCAAAGACCAGAAGAGCTGGGATGATCTGTTGCCAGAAATGACTTTGGCCCTCAAGAACCAAGGTTACCGAACTCATTGTATGATGAGAATACGTTAGGAACCGGCGGAAGATGCCACAACACCGCAAGTAAAAGCGGTGAGAATGAAAGAGGTGTTTGAGTTAGTGCGACGAAACCAACAAAAGGCAACGACAGAGCAAGCGAGACACTACAATCTGCGAAGAAGATCGTGGCAACCGGTCGTGGGAGACAGGGTTTTGGTGAAAGAACACTTCTTGTCTAAAGCCGTGGACAATTTCGCGGCTAAGCTTGCACCGAAATACGGCGGACCACATCGCGTACTAAATTTTATTTCGCCTGTGATCGTCGAACTCGACAAGGTGCACAAAGGGAAAAGAAGAACAGCGCACGTGAGTGATCTCAAACCATTTTATGAGAGCAACGCCTCAGGTGAAAATTCCCCCGTGGCATCGTCTGAGCCTAATTCGGCGCACAGCGGCGAATAGGTAAATTTCAGCAGAGACTGAAGTCACACACTCGGCGATTGCCAGCAGGGGAGCAACCGCCATGACAGCGGAGGCCCTGAAAGATGAGAAGCTAGCCGAAGAATCCTAAATCAGATAAAGAAGAAGAATAATAATAATAAGAAGAAGAATAAGAAGAAGAAGAAGAAGAAGAAGAAAAAATAAAGGTTCCAAGGGAAAACAATGAAAGATGCAGATGGCACGAAGCACAAAAGAAAATTATAAAAAAAAATAATAATTATCATTATAATATTAAAATTAATAATAACAACAGCAATAGTAATATAATTATAAATATTAATAATTATTATAATTATAAAGATTAATAATAGCTAAAAACATTTATAATAACCAAATAATACTAATTCTACTAATAATAATAATCGTAATAAGAAGAGGAGTAATACCGCAATGGCAACCCGAAATCTACTCCAGTTCACATCAACGCTACAAAACTCCCTTTTGGATAGTCAGCAACCCCGACACCATACTACAGCTCCTCGCACAGATGACAAATAAACAAATAAAAACAAAATATGCAATGTGGAAGTGAAATGGCAGCAAAATTACCGAAATTTTGCTGGAAATGTGCCGGAAAACTAGGAAAATACAGTTGGTCGCGCAATGGCCACTGTCGGCAATAAAAAGGATGTGCCGCGGGCGCCAAGACACAAGTTCGCGAAAATATGGAGCAACAGCAGCAGCAACAGGCAAATTTTGTAGCCGAGCAAGTGGAGGGCGGCGTTTTGCGCGTACGTATAAAGCGCCTAACAGAGCACGAAATTCGACGCTACAGTAGAAGTGACAGCAGCGGTGGAGACCGGTCGAGTAATTCGAGCGACAACAACAGCACCGGAGGCGAGCATGACGACGCTGGCCGGCCAAGTAGCCCCAGCGAGGGCGGTAGCAACAGTGGCAGGCAACAGCAAGAAATCGGCGTCGAGGACATCGAAAGCCTCGAAAGTACGCAGCCGTTCGTACTGCCCCAAAATAGTGAAGATGCAGAGATGGCTGCCTATTGGGGTGCAGAGTACTTGGCAAACAATACGCCACATTTGACGAGCGAAGAGGAGGAGATGGAGCACGAATTATCGCACGTAAGCGTACGACCCGATGGCATCGGAAGAGCCACATCCACCGCCGCAACAGCTGTGCCTTAGTGAGGGCGCGATCGAGGCGTGTACGTTGGCGAGCGGTGGACGAAGGGATTTTGTGGAGGAGGCGTCGGCGGAAGCGGATTTTAGTGTGGCAGCAGATGCCGACTTAGTGGCGGAAATAGAGCGTTGGCTAGAAGAGGCTGAGCCGAGAGTGCCATCGGAGTGGCAGGTCCATCCGGACGTAGGTGCGTTGCCGGAAGAGTTGGTGACGGAAATTGAGTCGCACGTAAACCACCAGCAACTGAAGCGGCAGTCATTCAGACGCATCGTGAACGGACAGGCGTACAGAGTGCGAATCACCAAAACTGGCAAGGTGACCGTAAGTCTTGCTGCCGGGAGTAAGGAGGGAGTGTGAGGACCCCGGATCCTGTGGCCCTGGGCCCCACAACAACTTTTATATACACATACATATATATCCTTTGTACTATTTACCCTGAATTGTTGATTTGAAATTGTATACACACATGTACAAATATATATATATGTACACTTATGTTTTGAATTATTATATATATGCGTATGTATGTACATAAGCTTATTGAATTGCATCTATTTGGATTATACTAGTACGTATGTATGTATCCACTAATATATTTTGAATTATTACTTTGTATGCACAGTATAAGAAATACGTACAACATACAATACCTACATAAAATGTAAAAGCACAAACAATTGTAATGAGGATAACTGTCTGCGGATGGACAAAAATGGTATAAAAGGAGCAGTGCTAACAAGCATTGTTCATTAGCTAGGCATACGTGGCACGCGTCGCAACGTGGGTCACACGGGTAGTGGAAGAGGGATCAACCTCCGAGTCTATTATTGTATATTCGAAGTGGGCTTTAACCACTGAGACTGGTGCTAGCTGTAGGGTTTAAACCTACTCTAGTTCTATACTTTAGAGAGTAGATATAGCGAGAGTATAGCGAATAAAGAGGCTGTAAACTTGAAGCGAGTGTGTTCTAATTTCTTGAGGAGATAGGGTGTTTACTCCTTACAGGACCCTGGACGACCGAGAGCTACGCCCAGCACTCAGGAAAGTCCGTTACAAAGTTGAAAGATATCTTTATTAGGGCTGGGACTATCCGCACATTCGCATATCCGGATATCCATGCGGATTGTCCGTTGACACGAATAAAATCCGGATAGTATGGATATCCGGTTAATATTCGCTTTTGCTAGTATTCGGATATCCGGATTTACGAAGATCCGGTTAATATTCGTATTTTCAGATATCCAAAAAAATCAACAAAAGATTAATAATATTCGTGAATTCAATTATGCACACGATAGAGTGAATAAGCTCTTGACGGACTTGAAGTTGACCTTTTGTTTTGTATCGTTTTGTCACAATATAAACAAATGGCACTATTCTTGTCATCAATTTTAGAAATGCTACAATTTGGTAAAGCATTCACCACGACCAAGAGTATCGTAACAGCTTTCATTATTCCATCCATGATATTTTAAAGCCATGAAAAACCTCTCGCGGTCAATTTTATTTTATTTTTCATTTTTACGAAACGATACTTTAATTTGCCAATACCAAGCGCTCATGCATATGAAGTAGCAAGTTTTCTATACGCATATATTTGTTTGTTGAACTTTTTAATTCGTTTGTAGAAGCCTTTGAAATTATAAAGTAGAATTTAGGAAATTTTAAAATTTATACAAACAATTTTGTGCGTAGAAATAGAAAACTTGTTACTACAAATTTATGAGCGCCAGGTATTGGGAAATGAAAGTATCGTTTTGATAACGAAAAATCCGGATATTCGGATAGCCGAATATTATCTTAGCTTCCAGAGTAACCGGATTTTTCATTTAGGTATCCGGATATTCGAATATTCGGTTTATCCGGATAGTAGAAAAATCCGGATGAAGTTCCCAGCCCTAATCTTTATACATAAAAATGAATTGCTGTTCGTGTGTTATCGCATCACTCAAGAACGGCTCAACGGATTTGCTTCGTTTTTATCTCGTTTTGTGTCTTTCTATCTGTAGAAGGTTTGTAAAGAGAAAATTGGCAAAATGGTGTTGCCAGATATCTGCAATATCAGAATAAAAAGTGAATAATAAATAAATCGCAATAATGCTATTTCACTGAGAACGCATAAAAAAAAACTAATTCGGAAAAAAATTTGGATAGGTTGCCACCATTCAAAAAAAAAGTTTTTATATAAAAATGGATTTCTTTCATGTGTTATCGAATCAGCCAAGAACGGCTCAACGGATTTGATTAGTTTTTATTTGATTTTGTGTTTTTCTGTCTGTGGAAGGTTTGTAAGGAGAAAATTGGAAAAATCATGTTGCCAGATATCTGCAATATCAGAATAAAAAAACATAAATGAACCTCAATAATGCTACTTCACCGAGAAAGTACTAAAAAAAATTTATTCAAAAAAAATAATAATTGGTAGGGTTGCCATCATTCGAAAAAAAAAATATGTAAATATGGATTGCTTCCGTGTGTTATCACATAACTCAAGAACGGCTCAAGGGATTTGCTTCGTTTTTATTTCATTATGTGTCTTCCTGTCAGTAAAATGAATGTAAAGAAAAAATTAGAAACCCGGTTTTGCCACATATTTCAAATATCAAAAAAAAAATTAAATTTTCATAAGCTGCAATAATGTACATTACTGCTTCGTTTTTATTTAATTTTGTTTCCCTCTGCCTGTAGAAGGTGAGTAAAGAAAAAATTTAAGAACCGTTGTTGCCAGGTATCTGTAATATCAAAAAAAGAAACTAAATTAAAAAGCCGCAATAATTATATTTCACTGCATAAAAAATTTAATATAGAAAAAAATTTGGATAGGGCTGTATCAAAAAAATGTGTATTTAAATAAGCCGCAATAATGCTATTCTACTGCGAACTTTTGGGTGTTAAAATGCCCCCGTGGGTCCGCCACTGACTGACACGTAGTTTAACACACAAGCTCCCGTGTATTCCGATTGGCCCAATGAACGTGATTTGCGAGCTTCATTCGGATACCCCAGGATTGAGTTGTCCAGGGGTCAGTCTCAAATGACCAGCACTAAATCTACCATCAGAACCATTACGCTACTTGATAAGAACTTTAAGGTACTTCGACTGAAATAAGTCTGTGTATATTGGATTCCTGTAGAACAACGATACTCACCAATTTTTAAATTGTCACCAACTATACCATAGAGTTTCAAGAACAGATTCACCATCGAACCGGATCATTGTTGCTGCCAGGGAGTGAATGGGAAAAAGTTCTTCAAATTTATTTCGTTTTGCGATTAACCGTGCTGTTAAACTCCAGATCGTTGGAGAATTTCAAGAACTTCTTCACGAATATACACTTTCGTTAGGTTATTAAAGACGACAATGGAAATATGCCTTCTGACAACCACNATGTGCATTTAAATAAGCCGCAATAATGCTATTCTACTGCGAACTTTTGGGTGTTAAAATGCCCCCGTGGGTCCGCCACTGACTGGCACGTAGTTTAACACACAAGCTCCCGTATTTCAGTAAAAAAAATTAATTTTGTGCGGGACGAAGTTCGCCGGGTCTGCTTGTTTTAAATAGATACGTACGGGCGTTTCAATTTGGAGCGTCATCAGGGTTTTTTTTTCTACATTAACCTGGTTGCAATTTACATGGTTGCATTTTTAGTNACGTTATATTAGCAGATAAATGTATCACTTGAAATCGTGAACGTGAATTGTTAGTGAAAATGTTGGACCCAAATATTTCAGTAAAAAAAATTAATTTTGTGCGGGACGAAGTTCGCCGGGTCTGCTTGTTTTAAATAGATACGTAGGGGCGTTTCAATTTGGAGCGTCGTCAGGGTTTTTTTTCTACATTAACCTGGTTGCAATTTACATGGTTGCATTTTTAGTGCTCACTATAAACTCATACTCTGAGGGCAGCAAAACAATTTTATCACAAATCAACGGACATTTTTAGCCACTTGAAGTTTTATTGGAATTGAATGCGCCACTGCTTACTCGAAAAGTTTCTAGAAGTTCTTATTAAAAACTTTAAAATTTGATAATTTTTTTAATGGGTTGAATTTTCATGAATTTTGTAAAAATATGTTGTAGAATGAACCATGATACAAAAAAGAAGGTAGTTTCATTTAATAGCATTCGTTGTTGTTGTTAACTTGTTCGTTGTTGTTGTTGATTTGACTTTTAACAAAATTATGACATTTCATCAAATTCATGCTACCTGATCACTAGAAGAAATTGTTTTTTTTAAGCAGAAGATTTTATCAGTACATCAGTACAAAAGTGTGGAATACGATGAACTAGAAAATTGTGCCGGTTGCAAGATTTCGAAAATGGGGTTGACGACAAGGTTTCAGAACGCATGAAGAAAGTATATACTTACATATCGTCGCTTAAAGTACAAAACCGCGTATCGTCGTTCTGCAAAACCGCGTAACTGACATTTTTTGCCAAAAATTGGATTTGCTGACACAAGCTCTTGGCTCAAGCCTTATCCATTCGTCCTGAAATGCGATTTCTTTGTAAAAAAGAGAACCATTTTGAAATATAAGTGTTTTTACTCTCTAGAAAATAATTTATGCAACCTCACATACGCAGTTGTGCATTTTGTTGATACACGATTTTGTACTTTAAACGACGATCTCTTAGAGGTTTATCGGAGGGCGGTCTGTTCAAGCCGATTTCAGGTGTTTTGCATAAATTAAAAATTTGTGAAATTTAATTATGATGCGCTAATCACAAAGTTTAATTTTTTGCAAAATCTGATGAGAAATTTAAAAGCAAATTTGAACCAAAATATAAAAAGGTTTTATTTGCGAAGAACATTCTTTAGAATTCGATTTTTAAATCGCAAGATTGCATTCAAAATAAGAAAACAAAAAAAAAATAACAGAATAATGTGAGCGTGGTTTTAATTGCAAAATGAAAAGAACAATTACGATAAAGTCTCCTTTAACAGTTTATATTTTAAATATTTTTAATAAAAAAAGGTGCGAACCACGTAAGTAACAAAAGTGCCAAGCACTAATAATGGTTTTTGATTTGAAATGTTATTACATTGGTATAAATATTGGAAAGAAAATACTCCGATTTATTGATTCAACATTATCAAAGTGGCAAGGCCATTGATAATACTCACAATTTATGAAACTTCAGAAAATTTTATTATCCGTCAAAAGTTGTTTATTGAAATTACCCACAGTATACAGTAATCCAGATAGCCAAAACAAAAAAATGTAAATATGCTTATTTGACATTTTGTTTGAATGTATTGGTTGATATTTTTTCACAGTTGTCGTTTTCGTTAACCCAAACGAAATCCAATTTAAATATTTTCTTATAGTGAAACATATTTTCAAGTCACATAAAATAAAATAACGAGAAAAACAAAATTCCAAGCAAATCAAGCGTGAAGCGTAAGCGATTATAACCGGATGCAGTTCCTACATAAGTCAAACCGTGTTCCGAACACAACTTTGAGTGAGTAATGGTGGGCTGACTTTTTAAAATGGTCCCATCGATTAGGCGGTAAAACAAATATTACTTAGCTTAAGGTAGAACTCTCTAATTTTCAAATGCGCGAAATTTGTATGTATTTGTTCAGCCGCTTATTCACATTTGAAAGAGGATAATGCATGAATTAATGCAAGTAAAGACGGTTTATGCAGATAAGCAAGCGCGTTTGTTAACCGTATAAAATGTATGTACATATATACATATATGCATACATATATACCAAAATATTCAGAATGACGAGATGAACTAGTTCAGCCCTCTCTGTTTGTAAACACGGTAACTCGACCAAAATTTAGATATTTTAACGAAAGTCGGTGTCGAAGTTGCCTTTGGTATAAGTTAGGTTAGTGTTAAACTTTGGCGAAATCTACCAATAACCACGCCCACTTCCCATGTAGTAATAAAAAATCTTTTTGTTTTATTAGTATTTTTTTTACAAATTTTGCTGTTCAAATTTACATGTCAAATATATCAACAAACATTTGTGGGTACTTGTGCATCAGTCGCTGCCTATGGGTTAATGACAAATAAATCCTATACATTCACAATATTTCACGTATTAATTTTCAAATAAGCATATTGTTAATGGCTGGTTTACTGTATACTGTGGAAATTACCTTTTTTTTGTATCATGGAATGAACTATATTTTCATAAAAAAAATAATGACAAAATTGTTCATGAAAAACATTGTCAATATCATGATAAAAATATAGTAAGGTAAAACCGCTGAGAGGCACTTAAAATTCTTGACGTTTCCAAACAATTTAATTTTTAAATTTACTCACAAACTCACAGACACAATTTCATTTTCAATCTCAAGCAACAACAATTTCGAACAATTTCAATTTTTTATTTTCACTTTTATATGATTTTAAAATGTTGGCAAACTTCAAAAAAAAATCATGGCCGACAAATTGAGAGAACGGTTATACCTTGCTGTGTTTTTATCATGGTCAATATTATATTAGAACAAGGTGTTTGCTAATTTTTGACTCTGGCCGTATATGTGCTAGGCATTTTCCTCCATAATGCTCCAAATGCTCAATACCGTCAGCAAAAAATTATTTCACGCGATTTTCTAGCGTCTTGAAATTTTCATTTTAACCTACTAAAATTTAATGGGCTATACAACTGCATACCTTAAATTTTTCTCAACATTTTTAATAAAAATTTAAAAATTTTGGGTGTAGTTGTTAAAGTTTGTTTAATTTAAGTTGTTATAAATTTTATGCGAAGTTTGATATGTGGATTTATGTGATACTGGTTATGTAATGTGTTAAACTTTTATAAAAATGTAAAAACATTAAATAGACAGAAAAAAATAGCCAAAACTGGTCAAAATGCCACTTAACGTACATCAGCTGTCCACAAGGGTGTGTACATAGATTACTTAATTGTCTCATTCATTATGATTAATTTGTTTTTTAACTGAAGAAACAAATTAAGGTTATTCGATTTTTTAGAATTTTTCATTGTAGATATCCTTTTTTATACCCCCGTCCGCCTTGCAAATTTCTGTGAACGGGCCTGTCTATCATTCAATATTATTATAGATGTGAAGATTTATCTTAAATCTGCTAGGCCAAAATTTTAATTAAAATTGTTTTTAATATTTTAGGACTGAGGAAAACATTTGCGAAGAGGACATATCCAAACCTATCAATGACATAGATGACGATTCTGAAAAAATGGAAATTGGCAAGCTTAAGCCAAACACTGGAAACGGTTGCACGCTGGATAAGTATTCGTGGACGCAAACTTTACAGGAAGTTGAGGTACAAAAATAAAATGTTATGGGTTCAAATATGGCACATATGTACATATACATACATACATACATATGTATACAGGTCGGCGTATTTCACTGCGCCGTAAAATCGTTTTCGTGTCGTTAGTCCCTGCCACAACATCCAAAGCTATTAGTTAATATTGTCTATCGACTTTTTCCTGANTTACATCAGCTGTCCACAAGGGTGTGTACATAGATTACTTAATAGTCTCATTCATTATGATTAATTTGTTTTTTAACTGAAGAAACAAATTAAGGTTATTCGATTTTTTAGAATATTTCATTGTAGATATCCTTTTTTATACCCCCGTCCGCCTTGCAAATTTCTGTGAACGGGCCTGTCTATCATTCAATATTATTATAGATGTGAAGATTTATCTTAAATCTGCTAGGCCAAAATTTTAATCAAAATTGTTTTTAATATTTTAGGACTGAGGAAAAAATTTGCGAAGAGGACATATCCAAACCTATCAATGACATAGATGACGATTCTGAAAAAATGGAAATTGGCAAGCTTAAGCCAAACACTGGAAACGGTTGCACGCTGGATAAGTATTCGTGGACGCAAACTTTACAGGAAGTTGAGGTACAAAAATAAAATGTTATGGGTTCAAATATGGCACATATGTACATATACATACATACATACATATGTATAGTCCCTGCCACAACATCCAAAGCTATTAGTTAATATTGTCTATCGACTTTTTCCTGAAAATTAAATTTTCAATATACTGAACTCGAGTCTGCATATCGCGCTGAAGGTAAAATTTGTAGTAGCAAATACATATGCATATTGTGTAAGAGCGCTGTAAGTGATCACACCGGCTGCCTAGAATATTCTTCTCCATTTTGTCAAATAAGTCAATAACAAATCCTCCGAACCATCGGAAATACCTCGAAATTTCCTCTTCTGCTTATAGTCCCTCAAAAGTTAGTCTATTTGTCTTTAAAAAATGCATTTACGCCATATCAACGCAAGTCGATAACATCAAGCAACTGAATGACGGATCCCTGCTTATGTTGGCCCGAAATGGAAGAGTAGCTGAAAAGTTCTTATCCAATCTCTGTCCAGTTACTGTCAAACTTTATGACAACCTTAACACACTGGCACTTCCGGCGGCTCAGTCACTCAAAAAACGTCAAAAAGTCAAAAAGTCACCAGGGTTTCGTGAAATGATAATTTTTTAGCTGTTAAATAATTCAACAGATACATATCGGGGCTGGTTCGTTTAAAATCGCTTAAAATTCGGTATGAGTAACCACGATCGGCAGTCGGTTTTAATAGCACACGCAAAGAAAAGTTCTATAAACAGCATGGCCGAGACGCAATGTGTCGTTGGCCGCTGTAGCCGAAGGTCGACAGCCGGTTCTACGTACCGGAATGACTCGGGTTTTACCCGACCATGGGCTGTTGTTTCGGCGATTCAACCCCGTTTAGGTCGGCGAAATCCCTCAAAAGTTTGACGCCCATATTACTACATCTTCTTCGAATACTTTGCTCAGGGCTGGCATTGAGTCAAACCCTGGAGCAGAAACATACACCTGCTACGTGTGCCAGAGACGATTACACCACAGGTCCCCCTCCATCAGATGCACAACAGAGTCCGCCTGAGCAACTCAACACAAACACAACCGTACCACAACACAATAAAATAGATAATACCACAGACACATCAGACCACACCACAGATATAACTGCACGCCACCGCCAACAACTCCTAGTTCTTCCGGAAATCTGCACGCTGTGTCAGTCCAGGATATTCCGTAATGTGACATCAATCAAGTGCAACACCTGCCTTGGCTGGTGTCACTTTATGGTATGCTCAAGACTGCGCACCACGCGAGATTTGACGGGGGACTATGAGAGCCCATGCTGTGCTGCTCGTTCGCAATCCCCAACTGCGACGCTGCCCACTAACACCACAGGGCAACCGCCTCAGCAGCAGCAAGCACAGCATTTGGCGGCTCGGCAACGTGCATCACTAACACCCCACATTCCAATAAGTCGAAGATTTTGCAATTCAACTGTAACGGACTTCAGAGCAAGATCGAGGAGATAACAGTCCTCATGGGTCGTCACGGAATATTAATAGCTGCGGTCAAAGAGACGGAAGCTGCACGGCAATTCAACACTGTTGAATTGCGCCGGATACAATGTGCACCGTCGAGATCGCGAGCGAGATAATGGTGGTGGACTACCGTTCATCACACACCACACCGTGCAGTATCGTCTTATCGAAGCAGACATCGACCGCAGTGATACCATCCTAGAATGTCGGGGAATTGCTATCCAGTCAGGCGATGTCCAGCTGCTCGGCAGGATATCACCCTGAAATAGGTGCGCTCCTCAGAGGTATGGTAGTTGCTGACTTCAATGTGCACCACGATCTTTGGCATTCAAGCCTGTCAACCGATCTTAGGGGAACACAATTGGCTGAGCAGATAGACGATTCGACATTCTGCACAATGAACTACGACGCATCCACCAGGATTACGGGGAGCTGCTGCAGCGCGCCAGCCGATGAGCGCGACAACATTCGTCAGGCCGATCCCGGAAATCCCCGTATTAGGGATCTCAACTCGGAAATTCCGCAACTTGTGAACGTACATAAGGGGAAGGAATGGGAAGAGCATCTGAGGACCTGCAACTTCGCCTCTTGTGTGAGTAAGCTTTGGTCAACCGTGAGGACATTGTCCAACCCGACGAAGCGAGACGACAGAGTTGAAATGGACTTTGGTGACCATGCTTCGTCGGGGTCGGGCCCGGAGCGATGCGCGAGCTATTTTAGCCGGAAGTTAATCTTGCATCCTCCGGTGGATAAAGCCAAACGTCGAGTGACCAGAAGACTGCACAACTGCAGTGTGAAGTGAGGGTAGCCATCGGAAAGGCGAAAGCCTCCAAAGCCATTGGACCCGACGGAGTATGCATGCTGATGCTGAAAAATTTGGGTCCTACGGGAGTAGCGTACCTAACGGAGGTCCTCAACTTGTCAATGGCCACTGTCGTCATTCCAGACATCTGGAAGATGGGGAGAGTGGTCCCACTGCTCAAACCGGGAAACCAGCCAATAAAGGAGAGTCTTATCGTCCGATAACCTCCTTTCTCTGGTAGTGAATACACTAGAGGCCTTGCTACTCCCGTATTTTACAAACCACCAGACCCCAGCGAAGCATCTGCATGGCTTCCGTAAAGTGCACAGTACAACAACAGCACTTAACGCCATAAACACTCAGATAACTCGTGGCCTTAACTGTAAACGTCTCTGTGAGAGAACGATTCTAGTAGCGTTGGACCTGTCAAAGGCTTTTGACACTGTCATCCATTCCACGCTACTAGAAGATATAGAGGCTTCCTCTCTCCCACAGAGGCTCAAACGGTGGTCGGCAAATTATCTGAGTGGTCGACACTCGTCGGTAATGTTTAGAGACAAATCGAGCAAACGTAGAAAAATAAAACAGGGGGTTCCACAGGGGTTGTCCTTTCCCCACTACTGTTTAACTGTTACATTTCAAAGCTCCCTCAACCACCAGAGGGAGTCTCGATTGTCTCTTACGCCGACGATTGCTCGATCATGGCGACTGGGAATGGAATTGATGACTTGTGTTCGAAAGTAAACGGATATCTCAATGACCTTTCTCGCTTCTTCACTGCAAAGTGTCTAGCCCTCTCCCCTACGAAATCCTCTGCGACCCTGTTCACAACCTGGACGAAGGAGGTCAGGCTACCGCTAGGAATTCACGTCGATGACACACCAATTCCGACGGTGAATAATCCTAAAATACATTCGACATCCTGCTATCCTTCTCTGCGCACACAACCGCTATTGTCAATAAAGTACAGAGCCGCAACAAGGTCCTCAAGTCGCTAGCCGGCAGTACTTGGGGCAAAGACAAAAAAACGTTGCTGGCAACATACAAGGCTATAGGCCGGCCGGTTGTAAACTACGCAGCACCAGTGTGGTCGCCGGGGACTAGTAGGACGCAGTGGACGAAGCCACAGACGGTACAAAATACAGCACTCAGGACAACGACAGGATGCCTCCTGATGACACCAGAACACCACCTCCACGATGAGGCAAAAATGCTCCCAATTAGGGAGCACAACACGATGCTCTGCAAGCAGTTTCATGTTGGGAGCCACAGAAGTGGCCACCAAAATAGACAGCTGCTTGCAGAGGAGCCCTCGCCGAGGCACATCAGGAGGCATCTATTTGAACTGACGGAGGTTCATTAAGCAACCTCTGGACCCGACAGCTCATAGGCAAGCCCTGAACGGCACTCACAGGGACGCAGTCTCGAGTTATGTAGACTCAAGACCTGTGAATGCCGTTCTAGGCACACAAACACCGGCATTGACATGACGGAGCTCCATCTGCCTCGGGAGACCAGAACGACAATAGCCCAACTTCGCTCTGGCTACTGCAGCAGGCTAAATTCGTACCTGTGTAGGTTAAATGCGGATGTGCCGAACGAATGTCCGGCATGTGGAGAGACCCCTCACGACTCGAAACATCTCTTCGAATGCCCGGAAAACCTCACAACCCTAACGGCGTCGTCCCTATGGACTGACCCCATAGAGGCTGCACGCTTCTTGGGGCTGCCGTTAGTGGCACTCGACGACAACGACTGAGATATCAGCCGATCTGGGCGGGGTTTTTGTAGCGCTCACCCAACAACAATGAAAGAGGTGTGAATGTATTAGTGATAAAGTGTGAATTATTGCTATTGCCTTCGCAAAATTGTCTCATGTAAACGGCGTGTAAAACCGTTTGAGAGATGAGTTGTAAGCTCCAATAAATTAATGATAAAAGATTTTCCTTTAGAAAACCCGTATTGAGATTGCGAAATTGATGAAGCTATACACCCTCATTGCGAGAATCGTGTCGAATGCAAGTCGTTTTTCGAGAGCCGAATCGTATCAAAAATTTTGGAGGTTTTACGGGTTTTACAATAATGTAGTCTCTATCTATTATTTAGGTAGAACTGCTGGATTGCAATAACAATTTGTTATTCCCTAATCCACATGAATCTTGGTCAATAAAGAAATTACTGTGGTGTAGTGGTTATCAGTGCGCTCTACCATTACGCAGGGCCTGAGTTCAAGCACAGTTTCCGACCAATATCAAAAAATCAAAAAACAAACAAGTTTATTCTATTTCGCCCCTTGGCAGGCAATGGCAAACTTCCGAGTGTATTTCTGTCATGAAGAAAACTTTCGTCGGCGTAAAATTGTGGATCCCTCCCCTTTGTGTGAGAGGCGCACGCCACAAATCGAAGGCCAAATAATAATATATTGCTTAAGCTAAGCGCTAATATATTATTATTATTAGCATTTTAAAACACTTCAAGCATTTGTAGTTAATTCATTATCTCAATATTTTTTATCTTACAGGTTAAGATCCCTCTAAGAGTTTCATCTAATTTGAGAGCTAAAGATATTTCCGTTACTATAGGAAAAATGTCACTCTTCGTGGGCTTAAAAAACGAGGAACCTATAATAAACGGAGTGCTCAGCGCTGAAATCAAACAAGAAGATTCAGTCTGGGTTTTACAAGACAACAAAACTTTGCTCATTACGCTTGAAAAGGTAAGTCACAACTAATCTAAGCTCGTGAAACTAATCGAACATCAGGTATTTTTAACCGAATTAAACGGGGAGGAAGGCTATCTATTCATCGGAATATTTTATACCCGAGCGCGCTTGTGCACAAGGGTATTATAACTTTGTTCGCATAGCGGTTGTAACAGCCAAAAAGAATCAAGATAGATATAGACAAATGTATACATAAATGCTCAGCATGAAAAGAGAAATCGATTAAGCCATGTCTGTCCGTCCGTTCGTCTGTCTGTCCGGGTACACGATGACTCGAGTAAATATTGAGATATGTACACGAAATTTGGTAAGTAAGTTTCCCTTTTTACCTTCCTTTTATTAGCTCTGGATGTAACTATGTAATATTGATGCGCTTAAAAGATGCAGCGATTTCTCGTTCTCAAGTTACATACCTGATGACCAGTACGAATGTCAAGTATAATAGGGAGGGTTTAGTTTTTTAAACTATAATTTTATTCCAAGGTAGGTTGGGATTGAAAAGGGGCGACATCGGGCCATGGGCGTAGCCAGGTAGGGCCGGACCGGGGCCCCCCCCCTCCCCCCCTAATTTCTAAATTTTTGCCTAGATATTGAAATATATTACCACGAAATGCTTGCTTAATAATTTCGGTCCCCCCCTAACTTTAAGGTTTTTCCTATATATATACTGTATAACAAATTATACTCCCAACGCTAACCAAATAATTAGTAAATTGATTAGAAAAGTGGATATGTGGATCATCCGGTTCCGTATCAAGTTATTCTCTCTATGTTCAAAGCACTTCCATTTAAAAAGGTTAAAAGCCTGGCTGCAGTCGACAATGAGCAAAAATTTATAGTTCAATTGGTTATTACTTTGTCTTTATGTTTGTGTCATTTCTAAGCGTACAATCTGAGATTATGGATAAAGATATAGGCCGGTTGGGTGAACAGCCAAGACGTTTACTTCTTAAGTGTGACAAAACAAAATCAAGTAATATATTTTGCATAAATGAATATACCAGAATACAAAATCTGCATACTCAAAATGTTCAATACGTCCTCATATTTATACATACCTATGTGTATAATTTAAGATATTTCGCTGCAAAGCAATGATTATAAATTGTTAGTTTACCTTACAAAATTGCGGACGAATATTACAGAGTATGCGGAAAAAAGTTTATTTTTTTCATTTTTTATTTTGAATAACGTCTGGTCCGGCTATTTAAAAAATACATCAGGGTTTAGTTGAGATATTCGCTTTTGACCACTGTGTTTTGTACATTCCCCAGTACTGCAAAGCTTTGGACTGCCATTCAACTGGGAGTGGCCCGCGTGCGCTGGGTTTGGGTCCCGCCACGTTAAAACCTTGCCCAATGAAAAAAAAAACATGCCTCGGATAATACCCCCTTCTTTTGATGACGATCACGGCAAAAATAGGAAGGAATATGATTTTAGGGTATGCACTTGGAATATCCGAACCCTTAATCGGGATTTTGCCTCTGCCCGGCTGGTTGATGTCCTAGGGAAAAATAAAGGATGACATCACCGCCATCCACGAAATGCGATGGATGGGGCGAGGAAGGTAAGCGTGGAGCCTTGCGACGTCTACTACAGTTGCCACGTAAAGGAGTACAATTCAGTGTTGGATTTGTGGAGGGAGAGAGACCGGCGTTCACTCTAGTGGACGAAAGTCTAGCCACAATCCGCATCAAAACGAGATTCTTCAACATCTCATTCACATGTGCCAATGCCCCGATGGAAGAGAAGGACGAGGCTTCCAAGGCTCTCTTATCTTAGAGCGTACATATTAGCTGAGGGTGATCGACTTCGCCGGGGCCCGAAACTTGGCAGTATGTATTACTGGGCTCTAGCATAAAAATACCCATCAAGCTACATGGATATCTCCACATCGAAAAACCGGAAGCCAAATCGAGCATGTTGTGATAGAGGAAGGCATTCTTCCATGTTTTAAATGTAACAGATGAAACATCGACTCGCACTACTATATTGATGCATCCAATATACGACCCAACCTCGGAGCAGCAAAAAAAGGGCCCCCAACAATGCAAGGAAAGTTCAACGTCGAAAAGCTGCAATCAAAACAGACGGCCAATGAATTCGGCGCTCGACCCTCACAACTGCTGTGAGAAAGCACTCTTCAACAAACCGACTTGCGCGATCAGTGGAACCACATTTCCCGCTCATTACTGGTACTGAGGAGTGTGAGAAAATGCTTGAAATGCTGGCCGAAAAAACACCTGAAATTTTTAGTAGAGAGTTGAGCGAATTACGGAAGGTTTTAGGACTCTTGTAGGAACAACCATGGCGACCTAGTGACCGATTCCAGAACGTACGCAGATTATGGAGGGAACACTTTTCGACCCTTTTGAATGGCAGAAGCACTGAAAGAAGTGGAGAAGACGAACCCGAGGTCCAGTCGATGACGATGGAGTCGATATCCCAGCGCCTGACTATGACGAAAAGTGCCAAAGCTGCTTGAGCTGACGGCCTGTCAGCTGAGCTATTTAATTACGATGGCAAGGAGGTAATAAGGTGCATGCCGGACGACTGGAATTCAAATGCGCTCTGTCCAATCCATAAGAAAGGGACCCCGCCATGCGTGCCAACTACCGCGGGATCAGCCTTCTAAGCATAGGTTGCAAGGCCTTATGGAATGTATTGTCTACCATAGACCAGGTACAACTACGCCAAATCCTGGAAAAGACCCGCAAGAAAAGGATCGGCACTCACCACCTATATGGCGACTTTAAAGCTGCTTTCGACAGCACTAAAAGGAGTTTCCTATATCCCCTCAAAACTCATACGGCTGTGAAGAATGACCTTGAGCAATACCACCAGCTCTGCTCTGTTGCCGTCCCCACCAGACGTGGTTTCAAACAGGGCGACTCTCTTTCATGTGACTTCTTTAATCTGATGTTGGAGAAGATAATAAGATCTGCAGAACTGAACCGCTCAGGAACAGTTTACTACAAGAGCGTACAATTGCTGGCTTATGCCGATGACACTGATATCATCGGTAAGAAAAACCGCGAAGCCTGTCCTGGCTATTCCAAGTTGGACAAGGAAGCAAAGCGAATGGGTCTGGTGGTAAACGAGGACAAGACGAAGTATCCCTGTCATCAAACAAACAATCAGCACATTCACGCCTTGGCACCGACGTCAATTTTGACAGTTATAATTTCGAGAAAGTAGAGAATTTCGTTTACTTGGGAACCAGCATTAACACCGATAATAATGTCAGCATGGAAATCCAACGCAGAATCGCTCTTGCCAACAAGTACTGCTTTGGACTGAGTAGGCAACTCAGGAGTAAAGTCCTCTCTGTACGTACGAAAACCACACTATAAGTCACTCATCATGCCCGTGCTGGTATATGGCGAATTAAAATACCGCGGTTCAACTGGCTTGACCATGTCGTTCTAATGGACACCGACGCCCCAGCTCTGAAAGTATTCTGGCTTCACTTGGCATTTCCAATTGGCGTCAGTTGGCTAAAATCGCTTTGGCGGTTACAGCACCAAATAAGGAGAAGAAGAAGTGAATAGATCTGTAACCTTATCAGTCACACAGTGTTATAATCCCCACGAAATCCTTGACGGTGGTACCGAGAGGGAAACGATACATGACGATAGGAAGTTTAGTTTGGGTTAAAGTCTCACACTGACGGGGTTAGGCTTTCGATGCTTCCTCCTCGTAAAATATACATGCTCAGTAAAAAGTTAACAATTTAAATCGACGAATAGTTTTATACAGTTACAACAGTTAGTTACAACATATTCACCTGTATTGGTTACAATAATTTTAAGCTATAATAAACAATTTTTTAATAAGTAAGTTATTGGTTTTGAATTTTTTTTTGTATGGCGCCCCCCCTTAATTTCGTTCTGGCTACGCCCATTCATCGGACAATAACCACGCCCACCTCCCATATAACGGTATTTTCGAAATATGCGAAAACTAAGATATTTCCGTAAATACTGGATCCAAATTATTGAAAGTTGGTACGCGAAGTAGAACTTTGGCATGAAAGAAAACAGTTATGAAATTTTTTGAAAATGGGCGTGGCACTTCCCACTTACGATAAAATGCTGTATCTCTGTAGTCCCTTTACCAATCCCCACCAAACTCGGTACGAGCATTACTCAGAGCCACACTAAGAAAGTGGGGCACCGAAATTGCGCATATGGAAACTGTGCATTTAGACATTATTTCGGTTTCAACCGAAACTGTGCATGTATGCTTTATTTCGGTTTTTGCCATATGCATTACTTCGGTTTTAAACCGAAACTGTGCATGTATGCACTACTTCGTTTTTTTTCATATGCATTATTTCGGCTTTCAACCGAAACTGTGCATGTATGCATTACTTCGGGTTTTTCATATGCATTATTTCGGTTTTCAACCGAAACTGTGCATGCATGCATTATTTCGGT
>NW_016166578.1:0-4310 GCF_001687245.7 Rhagoletis zephyria | reverse complement strand
CCCAATTAGGGAGCACAACACGATGCTCTGCAAGCAGTTTCATGTTGGGAGCCACAGAAGTGGCCACCAAAATAGACAGCTGCTTGCAGAGGAGCCCTCGCCGAGGCACATCAGGAGGCNTAGAAAAATAAAACAGGGGGTTCCACAGGGGTGTGTCCTTTCCCCACTACTGTTTAACTGTTACATTTCAAAGCTCCCTCAACCACCAGAGGGAGTCTCGATTGTCTCTTACGCCGACGATTGCTCGATCATGGCGACTGGGAATGGAATTGATGACTTGTGTTCGAAAGTAAACGGATATCTCTCTGACCTTTCTCGCTTCTTCACTGCAAAGTGTCTAGCCCTCTCCCCTACGAAATCCTCTGCGACCCTGTTCACAACCTGGACGAAGGAGGTCAGGCTACCGCTAGGAATTCACGTCGATGACACACCAATTCCGACGGTGAATAATCCTAAAATACATTCGACATCCTGCTATCCTTCTCTGCGCACACAACCGCTATTGTCAATAAAGTACAGAGCCGCAACAAGGTCCTCAAGTCGCTAGCCGGCAGTACTTGGGGCAAAGACAAAGAAACGTTGCTGGTAACATACAAGGCTATAGGCCGGCCGGTTGTAAACTACGCAGCACCAGTGTGGTCGCTAGTGGGACTAGTAGGACGCAGTGGACGAAGCTACAGACGGTACAAAATACAGCACTCAGGACAGCGACAGGATGCCTCCTGATGACACCAGAACACCACCTCCACGATGAGGCAAAAATGCTCCCAATTAGGGAGCACAACACGATGCTCTGCAAGCAGTTTCATGTTGGGAGCCACAGAAGTGGCCACCAAAATAGACAGCTGCTTGCAGAGGAGCCCTCGCCGAGGCACATCAGGAGGCATCTATTTGAACTGACGGAGGTTCATTAAGCAACCTCTGGACCCGACAGCTCATAGGCAAGCCCTGAACGGCACTCACAGGGACGCAGTCTCGAGTTATGTAGACTCAAGACCTGTGAATGCCGTTCTAGGCACACAAACACCGGACATTGACATGACGGAGCTCCATCTGCCTCGGGAGACCAGAACGACAATAGCCCAACTTCGCTCTGGCTACTGCAGCAGGCTAAATTCGTACCTGTGTAGGTTAAATGCGGATGTGCCGAACGAATGTCCGGCATGTGGAGAGACCCCTCACGACTCGAAACATCTCTTCGAATGCCCGGAAAACCTCACAACCCTAACGGCGTCGTCCCTATGGACTGACCCCATAGAGGCTGCACGCTTCTTGGGGCTGCCGTTAGTGGCACTCGACGACAACGACTGAGATATCAGCCGATCTGGGCGGGGTTTTTGTAGCCAACAACAATGAAAGAGGTGTGAATGTATTAGTGATAAAGTGTGAATGTATTGCTATTGCCTTCGCAAAATTGTCTCATGTAAACGGCGTGTAAAACCGTTTGAGAGATGAGTTGTAAGCTCCAATAAATTAATGATAAAAGATTTTCCTTTAGAAAACCCGTATTGAGATTGCGAAATTGATGAAGCTATACACCCTCATTGCGAGAATCGTGTCGAATGCAAGTCGTTTTTCGAGAGCNTGAAAGAGGTGTGAATGTATTAGTGATAAAGTGTGAATATATTGCTATTGCCTTCGCAAAATTGTCTCATGTAAACGCCGTGTAAAACCGTTTGAGAGATGAGTTGTAAGCTCCAATAAATTAATGATAAAAGATTTTCCTTTAGAAAACCCGTATTGAGATTGCGAAATTGATGAAGCTATACACCCTCATTGCGAGAATCGTGTCGAATGCAAGTCGTTTTTCGAGAGCCGAATCGTATCAAAAATTTTGGAGGTTTTACGGGTTTTACAATAATGTAGTCTCTATCTATTATTTAGGTAGAACTGCTGGATTGCAATAACAATTTGTTATTCCCTAATCCACATGAATCTTGGTCAATAAAGAAATTACTGTGGTGTAGTGGTTATCAGTGCGCTCTACCATTACGCAGGGCCTGAGTTCAAGCACAGTTTCCGACCAATATCAAAAAATCAAAAAACAAACAAGTTTATTCTATTTCGCCCCTTGGCAGGCAATGGCAAACTTCCGAGTGTATTTCTGTCATGAAGAAAACTTTCGTCGGCGTAAAATTGTGGATCCCTCCCCTTTGTGTGAGAGGCGCACGCCACAAATCGAAGGCCAAATAATAATATATTGCTTAAGCTAAGCGCTAATATATTATTATTATTAGCATTTTAAAACACTTCAAGCATTTGTAGTTAATTCATTATCTCAATATTTTTTATCTTACAGGTTAAGATCCCTCTAAGAGTTTCATCTAATTTGAGAGCTAAAGATATTTCCGTTACTATAGGAAAAATGTCACTCTTCGTGGGCTTAAAAAACGAGGAACCTATAATAAACGGAGTGCTCAGCGCTGAAATCAAACAAGAAGATTCAGTCTGGGTTTTACAAGACAACAAAACTTTGGTCATTACGCTTGAAAAGGTAAGTCACAACTAATCTAAGCTCGTGAAACTAATCGAACATCAGGTATTTTTAACCGAATTAAACGGGGAGGAAGGCTATCTATTCATCGGAATACTTTTATACCCGAGCGCGCTTGTGCACAAGGGTATTATAACTTTGTTCGCATAGCGGTTGTAACAGCCAAAAAGAATCAAGATAGATATAGACAAATGTATACATAAATGCTCAGCATGAAAAGAGAAATCGATTAAGCCATGTCTGTCCGTCCGTTCGTCTGTCTGTCCGGGTACACGATGACTCGAGTAAATATTGAGATATGTACACGAAATTTGGTAAGTAAGTTTCCCTTTTTACCTTCCTTTTATTAGCTCTGGATGTAACTATGTAATATTGATGCGCTTAAAAGATGCAGCGATTTCCGTTCTCAAGTTACATACCTGATGCCAGTACGAATGTCAAGTATAATAGGGAGGGTTTAGTTTTTTAAACTATAATTTTATTCCAAGGTAGGTTGGGATTGAAAAGGGGCGACATCGGGCCATGGGCGTAGCCAGGTAGGGCCGGACCGGGCCCCCCCCCCTCCCCCCCTAATTTCTAAATTTTTGCCTAGATATTGAAATATATTACCACGAAATGCTTGCTTAATAATTTCGGTCCCCCCCTAGCTTTAAGGTTTTTCCTATATATATACTGTATAACAAATTATACTCCCAACNGCCCCCCCTCCCCCCCTAATTTCTAAATTTTTGCCTAGATATTGAAATATATTACCACGAAATGCTTGCTTAATAATTTCGGTCCCCCCCTAACTTTAAGGTTTTTCCTATATATATACTGTATAACAAATTATACTCCCAACGCTAACCAAATAATTAGTAAATTGATTAGAAAAGTGGATATGTGGATCATCCGGTTCCGTATCAAGTTATTCTCTCTATGTTCAAAGCACTTCCATTTAAAAAGGTTAAAAGCCTGGCTGCAGTCGACAATGAGCAAAAATTTATAGTTCAATTGGTTATTACTTTGTCTTTATGTTTGTGTCATTTCTAAGCGTACAATCTGAGATTATGGATAAAGATATAGGCCGGTTGGGTGAACAGCCAAGACGTTTACTTCTTAAGTGTGACAAAACAAAATCAAGTAATATATTTTGCATAAATGAATATACCAGAATACAAAATCTGCATACTCAAAATGTTCAATACGTCCTCATATTTATACATACCTATGTGTATAATTTAAGATATTTCGCTGCAAAGCAATGATTATAAATTGTTAGTTTACCTTACAAAATTGCGGACGAATATTACAGAGTATGCGGAAAAAAGTTTATTTTTTTCATTTTTTATTTTGAATAACGTCTGGTCCGGCTATTTAAAAAATACATCAGGGTTTAGTTGAGATATTCGCTTTTGACCACTGTGTTTTGTACATTCCCCAGTACTGCAAAGCTTTGGACTGCCATTCAACTGGGAGTGGCCCGCGTGCGCTGGGTTTGGGTCCCGCCACGTTAAAACCTTGCCCAATGAAAAAAAAACATGCCTCGGATGATACCCCCTTCTTTTGATGACGATCACGGCAAAAATAGGAAGGAATATGATTTTAGGGTATGCACTTGGAATATCCGAACCCTTAATCGGGATTTTGCCTCTGCCCGGCTGGTTGATGTCCTAGGGAAAAATAAAGGATGACATCACCGCCATCCACGAAATGCGATGGATGGGGCGAGGAAGGTAAGCNTTTGCCTCTGCCCGGCTGGTTGATGTCCTAGGGAAAAATAAAGGATGACATCACCGCCATCCACGAAATGCGATGGATGGGGCGAGGAAGGTAA